>NC_056736.1:625559757-625634757 GCF_019279795.1 Protopterus annectens
ATCTTGGAGTATGCACACGTGTTTCTAAACATATTTTTATGTTATTATTTTTTGTAAGTACAACCATATATATTTATATCTATGTCTGTAAATAATATTTTCAAATGAGAACCTCAACATCGATCTCCCAGACTTGCCTCCCCCTGCAAGACCCATGGCACACGTGTTCTTTGGTTTGCACTGTTAGGGAGATTTGATATTTGACATTTTTCTTTTAACTTTTCATATACTTTATTGAAAAACACATCAACCACATTACATCATAAACAAAATAATTTTTTTCTGTACATGTTCTGCAGAAACAAAAAGTATTAGAAATCTCATGCCGCCTATAGAGCACACTACATCAGTGTTTATCATAAAGATACATTAAAATCTACTCATAAAAGTTTAAAAGAAAAATAATACATGGAAGAGATATTTGAGATTTTTTGATATTGTAGCCTTCAATCTTTTGGTCCTTCGATATTATGGTTTCTGGATTTCAATTTTTAAGCTTTTGTATTTTGACATTTTCACAATAAACATATAAATAAGGACTTCCAAGATGGCTGCACACTGATTAACTTCAGCTCTCCCAGTGTGAAAAAAGAAAGTGAAAGATAAGGGCCAGGAACTCTGCCACTTTTAACAAATTCAATTACCAGCTACTAAGTAAACTTACATTACCTGAATGTCAGCTTAGAAGAAACTTAGGAAGCCTAAAAGAAAAACTAAAAAGAGAAAACACAGACTGGGAAGAATCCTACAGCAGTTTAGCAAAAAGAAGTTCAAGCTCTGGCTTTGGTGTAAGACATGATAATCTATAGGGGAAAAAAAGGTCAAATGTGCTCAGAGCTGTTTAAAATAAACAAAATATTGAAGGAAGAGTATATCAACTCAAATAACAAAAGGTTGGAAAAATGGAAGAAGCTTTAAACTTTCAAATATTCAGGTGAATTGATAAAACTGCAAAAATCAGAGGTCAAAATGAAGACAAGGCTATCTGAATATGAGACGGCACAAGAAGAGATGTTTCAGAAAATGGTGCAATTAGAGGACAGAGCTTCCACGGAGGTTTTCTGTTCTTCCAGAAAAACTGGAACAAACAGACTATATCAATTTTATAAAAGCACAAATAAGGAACTGGAATGGTATTTCACAGCAGAATGTGTTAATTTAAAGGGCACATTGTATGTATGCCCCAAACCTGGCCATGAGAAAGTAACCAAGATCTATATTAGTAAAGGTACAATCCTACCAGCTTAAAGATTTGATTCTGGCAAAAATAAGGGCAAAGTATTAAAAGTTGGAGAAAGTAGAGTGTTTGTGGAAAAAGATTACTCACTGTACACCAGACAAAAGAGAAGCAAATTCTCAGCAATTGGGATGTCAAGAGGCAGGTGTGAGATTCAAGTTGCTATATCCAGCTGTCTTCAGAATATGTTTTTGCTGGAGAATCAAAGTAATTTTTCTTTTGATACAGAACAGGCCAAGGATGAAATACAAAAGTTTGTGCAGCAAAAAGTTAACCATCAAACAGATGGGGACTCTGCTTCTCATTCTCCTGATAATAAAGCTCATAGAGAGACTTTTCCAGTGAAACCTTTTCCAATATTCCAAAGGAAAATGCCTGAGAGACAGGAAAAAATACTGGAGTTTACTAGAAGAATTGGGAGTACCTTAGAATTGAACCGGAGTCTGGAGTTGGGAGATGGAGATGAACAGGAAGAAGACCACAGACAGAAATTAGTGAATAAATGTGAGATTATAAACCAGCAATCACATTTGTGAAATATGGCTGCATAAGAAAAAGTGGAAAGAATGGACTTTTGTTGACTTTGTTAAACTTGTAAGGGTCTGAGAGGCATTTGCCTTGCTTTATGTCATTAATGTTTGGAAGGACACAAACGGGAGGAGAAGAAGGAGAAACAGGTAACTGTAACTAAAACAGGTTCTGTTCTTAACAGTATTTCCATAAAACTTTCCATGATATGAATTACATGTTGTATGTGGGGCATGTTCAGTTATTCTTGTATGTGATAAAGATGATGGAGTAAACAAATGCATTTTCTCATTTTTTTTCTTCATTCTTATTTTTTGGTATTAACAAACGTTGGCATCACAATGCAAAAAGAGAAAAAAAGGCTGGACAAAAGCATGATTAATAGGCTGTAATCCTGTTTTTTTTGTTGTTGAGTTGGGGGATGGGATATACAAGTACACAGATCTGAATATATGTAGAGCTGTTGTGTTTTATCTTAGTTTTGCAGAGCTAAATGTCTGGATTAAAACCCTTGGATTATCTATTTAATTATCCTTTTATTTTAGAATTCTTTATTCATTTGCATCTGAAAATGGATTCCTTAAATAAGTATGCCACTGATAATTTGCTAAAGCACAAATATCTTGTACAGTGTACTAAATGCTATGTATATTTAAAGGTAGCACCTAATAACTGCTGATCTGTGTTCCTCATATCAAAAGTTGGATGATTTACTTACCATCATTAGCAGTAAATCTAGACTTACTGATGATGATTGCACTTGTGCAATTGGCACGGCTTGGAGAACTGTAGTTACATACATTAGTGACTGGACTGATAAATAATGTTAGGCAAAGAGAAAATAGAAAACATCTAGAAAAGGAAGTGTCTATTGTCAGTAAAGATCACTGAACCACTACTGAACAAGACAATACCGTTAACAGCATTTGAAATTCTGAATGCAAGTATTCAGCAATCTGACGATTCACAACATATAGAAGAAAATGTAAAAAGAAAGTAAGGGCAATGTTCACAACAAACAGCAAGGAAAAACAAAGAAACTGATGAATGTCTATAAAACAATGAGAATACAAAAGGACACAGCTTTGTTATGCAACATACAAATTACAGGGAATGATAAAATTTTTTACCAGAAAAGCATCAGACTACAGAAAAAGGCATAATTTTTTTCCAAAAGAGAATGTAGAAAAAACAGGCAAAGGGGCAGGTGAAAAGGAAGAAATCAAAATTGAACGCGGAAGGATAGACGAACACTGCTGTAAGAAAGAAGAGGGGAAAGACAGAGGTTGACAACATGGCTCCAACTGTGGATGTACAAAGCCAGCTGGATGAGAATTGTGTAACTGAAAATGTAATAATTAATAAAAATAGTGGAATTAATAAGATTAATGGTGATGAAGACCATTCCTTTGTAACAATTGATAGACCAGATATTACTGAATTAGAACTCGAAGATTCTTCAGATATGACCAAAAATGATATTCTTGTAATTGCAGATTCAATTATTAGAGGAACTGATACATTTGCAGAGAATATAATGAACATTGAATAGTGTTATGCTTGCTACAATGTGAGAAAGGCCTTAGAATGCATTAATGTTAGAAAGTATGGATCTGTTTTTATTCGTGTTGATACAAATGATCTTATCCACAAGAACTCTCTGACTGTTAGTAGAGAACTTACAGACCCCTTTAAATAGCATAGCTTGTACAGGTATTAGCACATATTTTTCATAAATCATATATAGAAAGGAGAGTCAGGTGACTGACTGAAAAGATTTTTTTGTGTAAATACCTACTTGAAAAAATGCCCTTTTTTAAAAAAATGGAATGTGTAGGGCATCCAAGACTAATTTGGGGCATACGTGTTGAGACATGAAGGTGTGCCATTGTCAAGATCAGGGATTAGAATTTTTGCAACAGATATTTTGCAATATTTGACAAACACAAGGCAGGATTTTTGCTAGGTTGAAAATTTAGCAGTTCACATATAACATTTGATGTATCTCTGATGGTTGTTAATGCTAGGAACATTAATAATAAAGCTTTTTTACAGGAAAATTTGCTACATTCACACAAAACTGATGTTGTTATTGTTTGTGAAACATGATTAAAGAACAATGCAGGGTATAAATGTTTTTACTGTAACAGACATTCAAACAAAAAATCAGGCGGGGGTATTATGGTGGGGATTACAAATTGTTATGAGACCTGTGATTATTACATGCTTAATGATAACATCAATACTGTAGATTGTGTAACTGTGACAATAAAGACAACCCTGGTATATACAACAATTGTTGGGGTGTACAGACCACCAAAGTCAAGTGCTGATGACCTAGAGGAATTCATACATTTCTTGCATGAAACACAGGAGGGAAGAATAATAGAGAGTGGGGACCTGAATTTACCAGAAACAGAGTGGAATAATATTATTTCAACAACATTATTAAGGAGATTATTTACAACATATGCTCAGGAACAACAATTACTTCTGATTGTAAAAAAGCTAACAAGGGAATGGAACATATTAGCCATTTGTGTTCTTAAAGAAATTACTGTTAACTTCATATCAAGTTTTACCACCACTGATGTGCAGTGATCATGGGGTTATAAAGGTTAATTTGTTGCTAGATAATTTTTCCAAACTAAAATCTAAACCAATGCACAGAAGATTAATGACAGACTATAGGGAAGCAAAACAGTCACTAAGTATAACTAATTGGAATGATGCATTCAGTAGAAAAACTACAAAAAAATGTGGAAAGCTTTCTAAATCACAAGTATCTTATACAGTGTACTAAATGCTATGTATATTTAAAGGTTTAAAAGATTTGAAAGATAAATTGTTTGAATGTAAAAAATCAAAAAAAGAAACTGTTCAACATCAAGATCTGTGCATACAACTTCAGGAGGATATATTTCCATAAGAACAAGATACTTGATTAACATTAGAGACAAAAATATAAGAAATGGAAAAAAGGTCAGACTACAACTTTGAAAACCGAAATAAACAAGCTGAATAGACAAATTAAACACAGTGTGAGCCAAGATCAAGAACATTTTGAAAATAAAAATGTATATACAGATATTGAACCTAAAATAGGAAGTCATTTTATAGATCCTTAAGATATTGTAGGAGTAAAGACATACAAACTGATTGTTTGTAGATTCTAAATTTTATTCTCAGACATAACAGATTATACATACATTTACCAAATCTTAGACAAAACAGTTTGTTTCTTCAAAGGGAGTGTTAAAATATCCTAGTAATGTCCACGTAACCTCAGATACTGAAATCAAATTAAATTTCACTGAAAAAGAACTACACAATCTGGATACAAACAAAGCACAGGGAGGAGACCAAATTTATAATAATGATCTGAGAACACTTTGGCATGAACTTACAGTGCCATTATATCTGTTATTTACTATGTTGTACAAATATGGGGAGATTCCTCAAGATTAGATAGATGTACTTATTAAACTTATGAACTGAAAGGGGAGTAGGACAAAACCATAGTCATACAGACACATATGTAAAATTTCATGTTGTAGAAAAAGAATGGAGAAGGTTCTATTGGATAAATTATTGCCAGAATGGGAAAGGTTGGGACTTGAAACCATGTATGAGCAGTCATATGTTGAAAATGGACATATTGCCACTTATACCCCACTACTATTCCATCAAGTCTAGGCTGATAGAACATCTACCAATAACTGGATCTGCCCCTGCTCCTTGCCATCCTAGTACTCTTTTGTATTGCCTTCTCCACTCTTAATAGACTTTCTCTTGATGCATCCTACTTCCCTTCCTGCTTTACCTACTTTCTAGCCTTACCTCTCTCTAATTCCTTAACACTCTAATGTCCTTTCTTTGTATTCTTACACTAACCTTTCTCTATTCCAGAATCTGAATGAAATTTACTATCTAGTTCTCCTGCCAGAAAAAGTATATGGCTTTTATGACCTATTACTTATTTTGTTATATATTATCTGTGGTGGTACAGCGGTAGCGTTGTTACCTCACAGCAAGAGGTTCTCCTGTTCGATTCTTGGCTGGAGTGCCTTCTGTATGGAGTCTGCATGTCCTCCCTGTGGTTGAGTGGCCTCCAAAAGACATGCATGAATGGGCATGCCTTCGTTAAAGGTTGGGCGTCAGGCTGGCAACTCGGCACCATAAAAATCGACTGCCAATCATTAGCGGACTGGAGGTCCGCTGTGGTGACCCCTAACCAGGAAAAGACAAACAAACAACTTATTCTGTTATATATTTTTCATGCATCATCATGTAACATGCACATTAGGAACTCTCTCCTACCTTGTATATAATGTATGGTCAACTTTATTGCTTGCCTTTAGATTTTGCTTATTTTTCTTTTATTGTTATTTCGCAAATTGTACTACTTTGTTATTATTTTAATATTTGTAACCATTTTTCAGTTTTTTTAATTCTGATTAATGTGTACTGTGGATTTTTTCTCCCCAGGCCTCGGCTGAAAATGGGCTCATACTCATTCAGACTTTCCCGGTAAACAAATGTCAACAATATAATAACAGCTAGGAATGAAAAAATGTGCTGTGATGTAATTTATATAGATTTAACTTCAGCATTTGATATAATTATACACAAAACACTGATCAATAAATTAGAACACCTAGGTATTGATGTACTCTTGATAAGATGGATAGCCACATGGCTTACAAATAAGACATGTCAAGAACTTTATAGCAATTGGGCAGGTGAAATTCAAGGTTACAGTCAATGTGTCCCACAGGGCTCTATCCTAGACCAATATTTGTTTAGAGTGTATCTTTCAGATCTATCTTTTTCATCTAAGGTGTTCTATAGTCTGTATGCAGATGACTTGAAAATGGACAAACTGATTACATGTGTTACAGATATGACATGCCTGCAAAAGAACTTGACTAAATCGATCATTTGGGCACAGGAGAATAATATGTTGATAACTACATCAAAAATAACTATATAAGATTTGTGAGGCATAAACTGAAAGGTGAATATTTAATACAGCATACAGTGATTGAATCTATACATTCATTTAAGGACCTGGGTATATGGGTAGATCCAGCTTTGAGTTTATCTAATCATATCAACCAATTTGTTAATGATAGTTATAGAACTATAGGTTGTATAAAAATATGTATAAAGTCTAGGAAATCAGAAATTATGAAGTCATTGTTTGTTACTTACATTAAACCCAAACTTGAGTATAGAATAACAGTATGGAAACCTTATAAGAAATCAAGCATGAATAAACTGGAAAGAGTACGGTGGAAATATACCAAGGACATCTATGGATGTGAAAATTTAAATTATTATTAAAGACTAAAATATCTGAACTTGTACAGTGTCTCATAAAGATATTTAAAGGAGACGCTATTCTTGTATATGGCGCATTTACAAACAACTACCTCTGGAATGTTTGGGGTTATCAAAAAGTAGTAGAGAATTATCAGGAAACCTATGTAGAAGACTTCATAGGAATGAGAAGTGCAGTAATTAGTTCTCTGAGAGAGTAGTTGATGCATGGAATAACTTACCAAATCACATTAATGCAAGTACTAGTTTAGATATTTTTAAGAACAACTTTAACACTTACTATGGGAACAGCTGCTTTGGTACACTGGCAGGCTAGTAGGGCATTATTGCCCGTGTTCGAAATATTTGTATGTATGTATATATGTAAATAATTAGATAGGGAAAGGTAATAGAATTAGAAGTGGCAAGGAAGACATTTGGACTGCAGTCTAGAGGCTGTCTTCCCTATCAGGAACTGACATCAGAGTACAGGCAAAGAGAAAGACAGAGAGGAATCCTAAGTGAAAGACCTGCTCTGGGAGAGTTTTTAGTTGAATCTATAACAGAAGCTGTTGTTAAAAATGCAACATGGTCATATAAAATACTTCACAATAATTATAGGAATCAATCAGAGCAGGTTAGAAAATATTGGAAAGAGAGAGTGGAAAAGCAATTCACAAAGAAACAATGGGAGGGCATATGTATGGCTCCCAAATATACAACAAAGTCTAGAACATTTAGAATTTGTGCTATGTTTGCATAGCTAATTTTATACTTCAAGCAGACTCCAAAGAATTTTTCCTCAGGTAAATGGCAAATGTTGGAGGTGTGATGGGTAAGAAAGAAATAACTGGGAACATATGTTCTGGGAGTGTAATGAATCGCCAGACTTTACAATTTCCCTGCAGAGTACTGTGCCAGAAATACTGGGCTAGCAAATGGATGTAACTAAGGAAATCATTTTTTTTTTGAGCTGGGATACAGGATCTGAATTGCCTAGACATATTAGGGCATTGTTAAGTTTAATTCTGGTGGCTATCAAAAAGGCAATTACTAGAAAATGGAAATCAAAGTCTAAACCAACCATACTTGAAGTAGTGAATACTGTAACAGAGATAAAAACGTTGGGAATGGTGTCTTGAGAATAAGGTAGCAGCAAATTACATAGAAATGGAAATTGAAGGAAGAATACATGCCAGAAAAATGTTTTGGAGGAGGAATGAGGTTTAAGGGAAGGCAGGAACTGACTGATCTTTGTAATGTTGGATTGATTATATTGTACAAAAGAATATATGTGATGACCAATGTTTGTAACTGTGAACAAATTAATATGGTTTGTTTTCTTCAATATAACTGTAACTTTGCCTGTGTCACAAGCGATAATTCAATAAAGGTGTTCAAAAAATATAACGAACATATAAATGTATATCTGTGGTTTTGAACAACACTCAGAATATCAACCAAAATTCACCATAACACAGTTCACTGAGACTCCAAAATAGGTCTTAACACAGGTCTAGCAGGGAGAAAAGTCCATACTTTGGAGTTCTTTTTTTGGTGAAAAAACAGGTGTCAACATGTTTTAGTCGACATTCCGTGCATAGACCAAAACCTATTCAGTAAAACTTACTGCAATCACACACGCACACACACACACACACACACACACACACACACACACACACACACACACACACACACACACATACACACACACACACATTACAAACCGCGGCTATTTTCTTTAATTTTTTTTTTAGTTTTTCTCCCTCTTCTGTGTAACCCTTGTCTAAGTTCAGTTTGTTTTACAGAAACCTAAACACTATCATTTATATGCTGTCTCACTTGGATACAATATTCACCACTCTGAACTGTTGCAGATACACTCTCATCTGCCTGTTTTATATCAGTGTTCATATATTCTGGAAGTTCTTTTACTCAAACTGTAACTGTAATTGTCAAGCCACATTTATTTCATATACATTTTGGAACAGGAGAAGCAGATGAGGTACAAATGAGGATAAAGGTGATATGAGTTTGCACACACACACATCTTCAAGCATTGGACATAGACATTTCATTAAAGCAAAGTTTCAAATTTACCTTTCCCAAGTTCAAAAATACCCTTAAATTTCACCCAAAATATGCTGGTGAAAAGAAAAAAAAATGTTTTCAAATTCCTAAGTGTAAAGGATTACAGTAAGCTTAGAGCCGAAGAGCCATCATGCAGGTGAGCCAAATCATAATAAGGCTATACTAATTCTTCTGCATAGTGGATCATTTGTATTAATGCCACACATGAATTTATGGTTACCCATTCAGTCATGGAGGCTTGTTTTAAATGTTTTCAGAGAAGTACTCCACTTACTAAGTTGAAGGAGTCTATTCCAGTGGTCACGGATGAGATGAGTAAATATCCCATCAAGTCAGCAGGTGTTCTTTAATACATGTATTGAAATATCACTTAAAACATTGGCAAACATGCATTTATGTAAAAGAAAACAAACCATATTAACATGTTCACAGTTAACAAACATTATACATCACATATATTCTTTTGTATAACAATCATCAATCGGATATTACTTAAATTTCTCAATTCCTGCCTTCCCTTAAATTTCACTCCTCCAAACTTTGCTGGCCAGTCAGAATAAAACTTTCTCCAATCTTTAAATGGTCTGACCATTTCAGCATTCAGTCCATGTGGTGCTTACCCTGTCTGTGAATAAGCTTCCAAGGTTTTAATCTTTTTAGAAGCCATTATTTTGCATAAAAAGCTTTGCTAGCATTAGGTATCGACTTTGGGCCTTCTCCTCCAAACCTCATGCATTAAATTCATTTTGGATGTCCATCTTACAGTTCTATGTAATACTAGAATTGAAATGAAGAACACCTTCATCAACAATCTTTGCTGACACTGTATGTACAAGATTAAATTCTGCAGAAAAATTAACCAGGCTCCCCATAATATTTTACAAGGTTTTAACTATCCATCTCCCCTGTACAGAAAATAAAGTTAAATACACTAACAGTATTACGTAGTGAAATATTAACACTGCATGTCCCAATAGGATTAAAAAAATACATGCTCCAGCTTTGCATTGGTAGCCTGTAACTAATACATAAATTAGGTAAAGGTTCTGGCCCATCTTCAGTTTTGTTCCTTGCTGATAATGCGCATATGAACTTCATTTAAGTTTGGACAAACTTATTAAAATGAAATTAGAAACAAAAGTGATCCATGTAAAGCAATATTCTTGGTCCTCCACTGACCATCAAGCCTACCCTCCACTCCCCGGCTGCTCTGCTGGTATGTTATTTCCTCCTTGATGAGGGGGGCAATGGCTCATTTGTTCCCTGGGATGATAGTTGCACATACAAAGAGCTGTGCTATCATTCTCAACTGGGATCAAGGTTTTCTCTGAACCTTGACTCTCTGTTCATGCCTGTTACCTTCCAAGGAATGGCCTGCAATTGGCCTTTGCAAGGCATGTCATGCCTCAGAGTTACATGATCAAATAGATCTACCCTCCCCCTTTTAGACAAGATCTCCATGTGATCCCTAGACTACATAGGGGATTCTACTGCAGACAGTGCTCCCAAAAGTACATGCCCCTATCCTCCCCAAAGAGAGGTAGGCAGGCTTATACCATCTGATCTATCTTCTCCTAGTGTTAGCTCCAACAGGTGCTTGAGCCTTTACTCAAACTCAGGTCATCTGCATCATACTCATGTTTCTATTCCTTTGGGTCAAGAAAGCTTATACTGTAATTTAGGTAGTAGAATGTTCCAGTGACTGAGATGTCACCAAATAAGACTTGCCAGAATGAACCAGCCCAAAACAACGGGTTCCTTGGGCAGCGTTTGAAAGGTGTCATATGTGAATAGATCATGCTGTCATTGCATAATGCTACGTCTGACGGGTTCAGTGCAAAGAAAAAGCATGACATTTGAAAAGACCTGATCCCAACTTTGTATACTTACCCTATAAATACAGTGATCTCAGAGTGAGAATATAAAGTCAATAGGTTTCAAAGGAAAAAGCCCCTTTAGAGGTACATATTAGCTTGCCCACCTGAAACTGTGTTGTATATTACATTTTTTTTACTTGTCACTTTATACCTGAAATGTTTATGCAGATAGCGCATTTTCCATTTTGTACATTACAGTGACAGCAGGTACCTCACTGGGGCTGCCATTTCTTCTCTTTGTAGCTCTGTGTTACAATCATATTTTACAACTTGAGTTTTTGCCCCATCCTTGATCTTGTTTGTGGGTTACAGGCAGTAGTACTAAAACTATGAACTCTATATTAAGTAGAAAAGTAAAGAATAAAAGCATTTATTCTCTTTCACTATTCTACAAACTCACCTCTTTCAAAGTTGCAAAAAGGCGCCCTCCGTTAAACAAGTTCCAAAAGTTGACAGAACCTGTGAACAACATCAGAAGCATTTATTTATATACAAGTTGTTAACTAGGGATCAAAGCACAGTTTCAGGTAAGACTTACAAGGCTACTAATGTCCTTATAAATGCCTGCATACCATTGTTAATCAGAATGACAAACTGGAAGCAGAAAATGTTTAATGAAATACAACTCATTTTAAAAGAAAATGCAGTAATGCCATATACAACAACATATACGGCTAGCAAACAGACAGGAGATAATAGAGGTATTACTTCAAAATAAACTGCTTTATTGGGTAATGTGGTTGGATAACAATTTCTGTAAAATTAGTGTCTGAAATGTGTTGTTGTACCTGAAGAAGTTCCGTTGTAATGTGGTACAAAATCACCAACTATTTACTGTTGGCATTTCTCTTTGGTTACTTTTTTTTTTTTGGTTTGTCTTATACTGTGGAGTCCTAGTGTTTTTGGTTTTCAATCAAATATTTATATAAATGAAAATACTGACATATTTTCAGTTGGAAACATTATACATCACATATCATCTTCTATACAGTCATTGTCAATTGAACATTACATAGCTCATTCAGTTCCTGCTTTCCTTTAAACCTCATTCCACCTCCAAAAAATATTTTGCATGTATTGTTCCTACAATTCCCATTTTCCTATGTAATTTACTCCTGCCATTTTCTAAAGATCCCACTTCCAATTCCTTTATCTCTATTTATGTATTTACTCCTTCTAGTATGGTTAGTTTATTCTTTGATTTCCATTTTCTAGTAATTGCTTTTTTAGCGGCCACCAGCATTAAACTCAGCAAGGCCTTACTATGTCTAGGAAATTCTGATTCCGTATCAAAGGTCAAAAAAATAATTTCCTTTGTTACATCAATTTGTGCACCCAAAGTATCCTTCTGGGACTTTTTAAAGCCAGTCAGCTCCCTACAGTCCTGAAACATATGTTCCCAATTACCTCTTTCTTCCTCCAACATTTGAAATTCACCTGAGGAAAACTCCATGGAGTCTCCTTGGGGTATAAAATACCTATGCAAATACTTCCAAGTGAAAATTCCTAAATCTTCTAGATTTTGTTGCATTTTGGGAGCCATACATATATCCTTCCATCTTTTCTTTGTAAATTGTTTATCCAGTCTCTCTCCTCAATCCTTCTTAACCTAATCTGATTGATTCCTATAGTTATCATGCAGTATATTTTATATTCTCGACTATTATTCATTTTTAACTACAGCTTCTTTTCTAGATTCAACTAAAAACTCTACCAGAGCAGGTCTCTCACGTAGGATCCCCTATTCCTTTCTCTTTGTCTACACTTTGTTTTTATCAGGTTCAAAATAGTACCATCTGCAAATAAAGCCAACTTTTCTTGATTACCATGCCAATTATATCATTGAATTTCTGAGTCCCTTATTTTCTTTGCCAAATGTTTTAAATATAGTGCAAATAACAAATGGGAAGGAGGACACCCCTGCCTGGTTCCTCTGTTCAAACAGAACGTATCAGAAAGGAAGCACCCCCAGTTTAATTTCCTCCTCAGATCCCTAATATCTTCTGCTAATTAATGTTATTATTGTGTCAGGGAATAAATGCTTCCATTGCCCTAATCATAAAATCTCAGCTTACTCTGTTGAATGCTTTCTTTGCATCAAGAGCCACCAACAACAGTGGTATTTTTTTATATTCTGCTTCCCTCTGGATTATCATTATTCTATTAATATTGTTAAATGTTTGCCTCCCCTCCACAAAACTGCAGTAATCAATATCTATCAATTTTGGCATCACCTTTGCTATTCTTTTAGCCATTATAGTTGGTTTACAGTTGAAATGGGCCTATATGAAGTTGCATCGGATGGGTCTTTACCATTTTTGGGTATTACAGCCACACAGCTTTCTTCCAGGATATTGGTGCTTCTCTTCCTTTAAAAATTCTGTTAAACAAAACCTTCCAGATCTTTATAATTTTATTCTGTCCTACCTTCCAAACTTCCACCGGAATATCGTCTATTCCTGGAGACTTTCCTGTAGAATGGCTATACATCACCATTTTTATTTGCTTGTTTGTTTGACATTTGTTTAGGCCGACTGGGTGGTACCCATTTTCAGCGGAGGCTGAGGAAGAAAAGCTCCAGATACAATTAGCATTTTACATTAGCTTACACAAGCTTATTACAGAGCAACAATGAATATTTTCACATACAAGAAAGAATATACAATAAGAATATACAATAATGGATGGACATCATTTTTACATATATTAGATGAAACATACTTGCACACTAATTACAGACATTAGATATTAGTGATTTTATATATATATATATATATATATATATATATATATATATATATATATATATATATACACATACATGAGACAAGTGGTCTTTACAATTATATGATTCGGGTCAGTATGATTCTGCTTGACTGTTAAATAATTTTTGTTTATTATAATGTACTTAGTAAACATATGTTATAGTACAAGGTTGAGAGAGGAGGGGAATTACAGGAGAGGGAATGTAGGAGATAGAAACTTATGTGTTTATTAATAAAGTGTGGGGTACGGGAAGAAGCAAAAGGGAGAAAGAAAAACTAGGGGACTGTATAGTGACAATAGCAGTGTAAGGTACAGGCAAGAAATTATCAACTGAACAAAATATAATAGCAGGATGGAGGGTAATACTGTTACAGTTACAAATTAAGGAGCTATTTGATTAACCTGGTGTAGGACATGAGCAGAGCAATGTATTTTTTTGATATTTTTAAGAAAGTGTGTGAAGGATTTGAGGGATGTGCTTATAGATATGGACATAGTTTTCCATATTTTAGCTATGGGGTTAGTATACAGAGAATACCCTGCTGATTTAGTTGGTTTATGAATAGTGAGTTGAACTTGGTTATTTGATCGCAGGGGCTGTGCAGGGGATTGTTTTTGTAGTATAGAATTTAAGGCTGGGCTGGTGGCTGGGTATTGAATTATTTTATGTGTGGTGATTAACTGAATATATTTTAGGTAGCTGGGTAGTTCTAGCCAGTTATGTGTTTTTAATGCAGTACAGTGGTGGATACGGCAGTGAGAATTTGATGCAAATCTGACTATTCTATTGTAACATTGTTATGAAGTTTTTGAGTAAGTGAGATTTGAAGATTAACGAAGACGGGGGCTCCATAAAGAAGAGAAGGCAGAAGATAACTATTTGCAAGGGCATATTTGGATATGGAGGTGAAGTTTCTATCTCTGTAGGGTAAACCTAGTTTTTGGTGTGTTTTTTGATGGCATTTTGAATGTGTAAAACAAATTTAAGGTTGACGTCTATTGTCATATCTAATAGTTTTGTATTGGTTACCACTTCTATAGTGGTTTATTGACAGAGTACATTTTAAAGTTGAGACATATATTTAGGAGAGAAAAGTAAAAATTTGGTTTTCTCTGGGTTAAGCAGGAGTTGGGAGTTTTGTAACCATTTTTCAGTGGCAGTGAAGGATTCTGGTGTAATCTGGTTGAGGTGTGTACAGTTGTTGGAAGTATATCTTCCACCTGTTTGCTAAAGCTGTTCTAAGCTGCAGAGAGACTGACCTACTGCCTGCTGTGATAGTGGGAAAAGTGGATTAAGTACCTTGTTTTTGCTTTTTACTGCTTATTTTTGCTAATTGCACTATTCCGAGCATTTTTTTATTAACTTTGCTACTTATTTTAAACTGTTTTTTAATTCTGATACTGTTTGCACTTTAATTGATCATTTTTAAGTGTTTTTCAACTGTTTAATTGCTGAGGGCTACACACTCAAGTGCACTAGCCTTTTCACTGCCACAAAAGTGTTTGTATTACTGTATCTGTTCTAATTTTCAAACAAAACCCCCCAAAAAACAAACAAAAAATCCTATCTCTCTACTCGTTTCCTGCCTTTCTATAACCAGTAGAGTTTTAGAGTAGAGTAGTTTTCAGATTTTGCTGAATTCTGGGCTGTTTTGTAGTTTCTCTGTTGCCCAGAGCTTACTAAGATAGAAGGAAGCTTCTCTGTTCATCAGTGAGAGTGGTGGGCTTTGAGCAGCCTATCTGTTGCTGCAGGAGTGGTTTCAGCTCAGAATATGTAGTTTTACTGGCCATTTTGGGCTATTTCTATCCCTTTCATCTTTCTGTTTAAAAATCCATGTTTGCGCAGTTTTTGCATTTGTATTACCTCAGCAAGAGCTTGCCTGGGTGTCCTGCAGAGTTCTACAGCAGCAGAAGGAGAAAAGAGAGACTTTGAGTGGATTAAGTACCCTGCTTTTCCTTTTTACTGCTTATTTTCACTAACTGCACTATTCTGAGTTTTTTATTATTAACTTTGCTACTTATTTTGGACTGTTTTTTAATTCTGATACTGTTTGCACTTTAATTGATTGTTTTTAAGTTTTTAAACTTTAAATGCCGAGGGCTACACACTCAAGTGTGCTAGCCATTTTACTGCCTCAAAAGGGTTCTAATTTTCAAAAAAAAAAAAATCCTCTCTCTCTACTCATTTCCTGCATTTCTATAACCAGTAGAGTCTGGTTTTCAGATTTTGCTGAATTCTGGGCTGTTTTGTAGTTTCTGTGTTGCCCAGACCTTACTAAGATAAAGGGAAGCTTCTCTGTTCCTGCAGAGTTCTACAGCAGCAGAAGGTGAAAAGAGAGACTTTGAGTGGATTAAGTACCTTGTTTTTCCTTTTTACTACTTATTTTCACTAACCGCACTATTCCGTGCATTTTTTTATTAACTTTGCTACTTATTTTGAAAAGTTTTTTAATTCTGATACTGTTTGTACTTTAATTGATATTTTTAAGTGTTTTTCAACTGTTTAATTGCTGAGGGCTACACACTCAAGTGCGCTAGCCATTTTACTGCCTCAAAAGTGTTTGTATTACTATATCTGTTCTAATTTAAAAAAAAAATACTATCTCTCTACTCGTTTCCCACCTTTCTATAACCAGTAGAGTCTGGTTTTCAGATTTTGCTGAATTCTGGGCTGTTTTGTAGTTTCTGTGTTGCCCAGATGTTACTAAGATAGAGAGAAGCTTCTCTCTTCATCAGTGAGAGTGGTGAGCTTTGAGAAGGCTATCTGCTGCTAGAGGTGTGGTTTCAGCTCAGAATCTGTAGCTTTACTGGCCATTTTGGGCTATTTCTATCCCTTTCATCTTTCTGTTTAAAAACTCATATTTGCATGTTATTTGCACTTGTATTACCTCAGCAGAAGCCTGCTTGGGTGTCCTGTAGTGTTCTATAGCAGCAGAAGGAGAAAAGAGAGACTTTGAGTGGATTAAGTACCTTGTTTATTAACTTTGCTATTTATTTTGAACTGATTTTTAATTCTGATACTGTTTTGCACTTTAATTGATTGTTTGTGTTTTCAACTGTTTAATTGTTGAGGCTACACACTCAAGGTTCTAATTTAAAAAAAAAAAAAAATCCTATCTCTCTACTTGTTTCCCACCTTTCTATAAAAAGTAGAGTCCGTTTTTCAGACTTTGCTGAATTCTGGGCTGTTTTGTATTTTCTGTGGTTCAGTGAGAGTGGTGAACTTTGAGCAGCCTATCTGTTGCTGGAGGAGTGGTTTCAGCTCAGAATCTGTAGTTTTATTGGCCACTTTGGGCTATTTCTATCTCTTTCATCTTTCAGTTAAGAAACCCGTGTTTGCTCTGTTTTTAGAACTATCCAGTTTTCTATTTTTAGCACTCAAATCTGTTTCTTTGTGCTCAGCACTTGTCCAAAACTTCATCAGTGAGAGTGGTGAGCTTTGAGAAGGCTATCTGCTGCTAGAGGTGTGGTTTCAGCTCAGAATCTGTAGCTTTATTGGCCATTTTGGGCTATTTCTATCCCTTTCATCTTTCTGTTTAAAATCTCATGTTTGCGTGTTATTTGCACTTGTATTACCTCAGCAGAAGCCTGCTTGGGTGTCCTGTAGTGTTCTATAGCAGCAGAAGGAGAAAAGAGAGACTTTGAGTGGATTAAGTACCTTGTTTTCCCTTTTTACTGCTTATTTTCACTAACCGCACTATTTAGAGCGTTTTGTTATTAACTTTGCTATTTATTTTGAACTGATTTTTAATTCTGATACTGTTTTGCACTTTAATTGATTGTTTTTAAGTGTTTTTCAACTGTTTAATTGCTGAGGGCTACACACTCAAGTGCGCTAGCCATTTTACTGCCTCAAAAGTGTATTACTGTATCTGTTCTAATTTAAAAAAAAAAAACAAAGACACAAAAAAAAAATCCTATCTCTCTACTTGTTTCCCACCTTTCTATAACCAGTAGAGTCCGGTTTTCAGACTTTGCTGAATTCTGGGCTGTTTTGTATTTTCTGTGTTGCCCAGACCTTACTAAGATAGAGGGAAACTTCTCTGTTCATCAGTGAGAGTGGTGAGCTTTGAGCAGCCTATCTGTTGCTGGAGGAGTGGTTTCAGCTCAGAATCTGTAGTTTTATTGGCCACTTTGGGCTATTTCTATCTCTTTCATCTTTCAGTTAAGAAACCCGTGTTTGCTCTGTTTTGCACCCCACGCAGTGCCACTTAACTACAGTTAAACTATTCCCAGTGCCAGAAAGTCTGCTCTTCAGATTTTCCCTTAGAACTATCCAGTTTTCTATTTTTAGCACTCAAAACTGTTTCTTTGTGCTCAGCACTTGTCCAAAACTTGTTGCAAGCACTAAATAATCTACAAATTACTGCAGCACTTAACTATCCTCACTTATCAAGAGGAAAATAGTTTTTAGTACTTAAATTAATAAGCACTAACCAGGCATGTCTAAGGGTCAGCTCCCGGTGTTTTCTCCTGTCCACCTGATGAATCTGGGCATCTTGGGGCAATGTAGCAATTGCTTCATGCACACTGACAACCCTCTCCTCCTAACACCCAACACTACAACCTGTGAGAGATGCACTTATGCAGCCAAACTGGAAGCCAAGCTCTGTCCAGCCAAGACTGAACTAGACAGTCAAGAGGATAAGGTAAACACCACACTGCACTCAACATATAGTCCTTCAAAACCTGCACCACCCAAACCCACACATAGTAACACAAAACACGCACCTACATTCATGGAGCACTCAATAAAAATATGCCCAAACAACAGAGACCTCCAAAGGTGAAATGCAAGTAACCATCACCAACACTACCCTAATGACACATAGCTCACAAAATCAGTATGCCACTCAACCTCAGCCCATAAGGCAAAACAATGTATCCACACATTAGTCATAGGCGACTCTATAGTCAGCTACACTGACATCCCTCTCACCAAGCTAAACAAGGAGAAAGTTACTGTCAGCTGCCTGTATGGTGCCAGGATCTGCCATATAATGCACACACTCATGTCACTCCACAACAAGTACACATATGACTCTGTCATAGTCCATGTTGGAGTGAATGACCTGAGATGTACCTCCCTGGACTACATGAAAAGAGACATGGAGGAGCTCTCTGACCATGTGCCCCAGGCAGGTATGACACTCGCCCTGAGTAGCATCCTGCCATTGCCCAGAATGATACCACAGTACAAGGACAAAATGATTGACTTCAACAATTGGCTAAGCTTCTAGTGTCATTCTAAGGGGGTCCAGTATCTGTCTGTCTGGGACAACATGATCAACAGGCCACTATGCTTTGTATGCTTTGCCAGAGATGGACTGCACCTGTCACCTCTGGGATTCCGGATACTGGCTAAGGCTCTTGCCGCCCCTATAGTGTCTTTTTTAGGTAAGGCTGAAACATCAAACGCACTACCATAGTAGATACAAAAAAGCGAAATCTAAGGGTAATGCTACTCAATGCTAGAAGTCTAAACCTCAAAATGCACTCACTCGAGGCACTCCTTAAGATGGAGAACATCGACATCTCTGCAGTGATAGGGACCTGGTTTAAGGCTCCAGAGAGCACCCCTGCATTACCAGGCTACAATTCTTACCACACCTTTTGGCCACCTAACCTAGAGCGAAACACTAAAGGATGAGGTATGTCCGTATTCATAAAGGATATCCACTCCTCCAGGCTAGTTGCTCAACATAATGCATCTGAAATTAACACTGGATAAGACGACAATTCAGGTTGTAGCTTGTTACAGATCCCCTGCCTTGCCCCAGGACACCCACTCCATGTTTCTCGATATACTGGATAATATTAAGGTACAGCCCAATACTCTAATATTGGGAGATTTTAACTACCCCACCATCAACTGAGAAAACTACTCATGTGCTTACTCATTTGCTCAACATTTTCTGGAATTTATCAATTCCAACAACCTGGATCAGCTTGTCCATACCTCCACCAGGGGCAGCAACATCCTGGACCTGGTCATTACCAATATGGGTAACAGATGCTCCATCCCAAAGGTCAACTCCTCACTGGTTAGTTCTGACCACAAGCTAATCACCCTAGACATCCATATCCTGACCCCCCCCATTAAGGAAACCACCATAAAAAACTTCTCCAAAGCCAACTTCATGCTTCTTAAGACAGAAGTGGCTAACTTCATGACACCCATACAGATGGAAAATAGAGGAACAACTGCTGAATCATATACAAATGCACTGTATAAGCACATACACATGTGCATAGACCATGCCATCCCCAACAGAACCAAGACGCTATCCTCCAAAAAAAGGAAGCCAATCTGGTGGTCCCCTGCCATAAACAAACTCTACAACAGAAGGAAGAAAATGCTGAAAAAAATAGTAAAATCCCACAATTGCAGAACTCCATGGTCAGCCTCAGTATGAAGCTGAGATCCCTCAAAAATCCTCCAAAGCTAGTTATGAAAATAAAATCACCATGGATTCTAAAGACAACCACAAAGCTTTCTACAGCTATGTCAAGAATCTCAATGGCAACACTCAGATCTGCTCTGAGCTAGAGCACAATTGCACTAGATTTACTGAACCAACTGATATTGCCAACATCCTGGCAGACAGGTTCAGTGCAAACTTTACCCCCCCCCACTTCCCCAAAGGGCTCATCTCCATACTGAAAGATTGCAAAGCCCCTGTAATCATGGATGCACAAGTAAAGACTGCACTCTCCAAAGCTGAGAACACAGCATCCATGGGACCAGACAACATCCCAGGCTGTGTTCTGCATGAACTACAGAACGAACTGGCACCCCACTTAAGTACCATGTTAACCATAGCCTCACTTCAGGCTTTGGGGGTATGGAATGGTGCACAGTGATGGTTATCCCACTCCACAAAGAGGGTGCCACCACTGACCCCAGGAACTACCGCCCCATTAGCCTGATGAGCCTGGTCTGCAAGGCCATGGAACGCTTCATCCTACAGCTTATAAACAAAGACATAGGTAACCTCCAAACTCTGGACCCCACTCAGTTTGGGTTTGTAAAATGTAGATCATGCCTCCCAAACCTGATTGACTTCTTTGAAGCAGTCACCAGAGCTGTAGACGAGGGTAAGGTGGTGCACACAGCCTATCTTGACCTCGCCAAGGCTTTTGACACCATCTCCCACTCTGGTATTATAGATAAACTCACTGGACCAGGCATAAATCCCTATGTCACAAGATGGGTGGCCAACTGGCTCACTGACAGAGCCCACACAGTGAAAGTAGCCGACTCCAAATCTGACTTCAGACCAGTGATATGTGGAGTACCACAGGGTTTGGTCCTGGGTCCTCTCCTGTTCGATATCTACTTCTCAGAAGTCCAGGCTAATACAGCTGGTCTCTGGCTAACGAAGTTTGCAGACGACTGCAAACTAGGAGCCATAATAGATTTGCCTAAGGATGTGGACATTCTACAAAGAGGCCTCACAGAGACTGATGCTTGGTGTCAAAGTCATAGCCTAAAGCTCAATGCCAAGAAGTGCACTGTCATCCCTTTTGGGAAAAACATCGTACCCATGAACTACCACATAGGTGGTAGCCTACTAAACACCAAAAGTGTGATAAGAGACCTTGGGACACAGGGGACAATAGCCTCTACTTTGATAATCACGTCACCACAGTAGTCGGGAAATCCTTCTACATGGCGCACCTCATCACAAAGGGGTTCTCCTCCAGAATAAGAGAGGTCATCATTCCTCTCAACTCATCCCTCATCTGACCTATTATAGAATATAATGCCCCATTTGGCATGTACGTTGCAAGACATCAACAGCAACTAGAAAGGCTACAGAAATACTTCACTAAGAGGATTACCAGCCTCAAACAGATTCCATATGCCGACCATCTCAAAAACTCCAGCTCTACTCCGTCGCATATCGCCCACTCAAAGGCAACCTCTGCCTAACATACAAAGCCATGTCTAACCCAGATCTGATGGACATGCTACACTTAAAGAAATCCCAATATCTCCAGGCCATACGCTCCAGGGACCTAAACCTTGTCACCACAATAAACAGAAAATGCTGGAGGGATAGATTCCTGTCCCAGAGACTTCCCATGCTTTGGAATAGACTACCCATTCATGTCAAGCAAAGCTCCTCATTAGCCCTCTTTAAGAGAACTCTTGACAATTGGATAGGAAACAGGAAATTCACCCCGGGGATCACTTCTGTGGATCTGCTCGACAGGGCTCTGTACTAATCCAGACTAACAATCCCCTCCTTGCTATGTGCACTGTATACTCATTTCACTATTGCTGCATTAAGTCTAACTCTTTCATAAACCACAAAGAGTATGATCTGTTAAGCTAAACTAAAGTATGTATGAACTTAGTCTTTTTAAGGAACCACTATAGAGTATGAACTTGTATACCAAACTACCGACTTTATGAACATGTCTCTTCCTTATAAATAATTTTTTTTTTTTAAATATTTTAAGTAGTACGATTACTAAATTGCTATGTAAACAATTGCATTCTAGTCTTAAATTTGTACTGTACCTGAAGTTGCTATTATCTGTATAGTGGAGCTTATCTCCCCGGGCCTCTACTGAAAATGGACATATATCCAGTTGGACTAGCCCGGTCAACAAATGCAAAATAAATAAAATAAAAATAAAATAAAAAATAATTTTCTTCGGTGGCGAAAGCCAGGGAACCTCTTTTGGCTAGGCTTATATAGGCCCTAGGGCCGATAGCCTAGTACTTACCTATGAACCTATGAACATATAAGTTTTGGGCCATCAGTATACTGTATGAGAGAAGCATGTTGTGTGCAAGTGTGATGATAATTTGTAAGGATATTAAAGAGGACAGGACCAAGGACTGATCCTTGTGGGACACCAGTGCTGACAAGGAAAAGGTGAGAGCACTGACTGCCATTTTACTGACTGACATCTATCAGTAATAGAACTCTTGAACCAGCTTAGGGTGTTTGGTGTTAGACCTAGGGCTGACATTTGCTCTTAGTATGGCTGACTTTATCAAAGGCCTTTGATATGTCAAGGAATATGGCAGAGACAAGTTGACTGCTATCTCTGGCTTTGTTCACTGTATCTCTGAAAGCTATAAGAGCTGTATTTGTGCTATGGGAGGGTTGAAAACCATGCTGGGTTTGAATTAGAAGGTTTTCTTTGGTTGAGGCATTGTAGGACTTGTTTGTGGATGCATTTTTCTAAGATTTTAGTTAAGGGGATAGGAAAGCTATTGGTCTGAAATTAGTGATGTCTGTAGAAGTATCGCCTTTATGGAGGGGAATAAGTATATTTTTCCAGATTTTGGGGAAACAGTTTTCCTGTATGGATCTATTTATGAGTATAGTTAAGGAGCAACCTATGCTATTTGCTGTTATTTTAAGGAATTCACTGTTGATTTCACTTTAAAACAATATATCACAAGGATAGTACACATTTGTAAGGATTCCTGGGATTTTTTGAGGGGAATAGACCAAAATTGATTTAGTCCAGAAATTTTAATGGTTACAGTTGATGTAGTGGAGCTTTCTCCAAGCATTCCACACCAAACAGGTTTAGAGTGGTTTGCGCAAATTTTGACAACAGAAACGGACCTTAGCCCAAAAATTACTAACCTTATTTTGGAACTAATGGAAATGGTACTTGAGAACAACTTTATTCATTTTAACGGTGAATTTTACCGGCAGAGGAAAGGGGTTGCCATGGGGGCCCCCTGCGCCTCTTTATACACTAACATGGTACTATACTACTGGGAAAAGAACTTTGTTTTCACAAGTGCATGGTATGAGGATGTTTTACACTACAGGAGATATTTGGACGACATCTGCATTTTATGGAAAGGCAGTGAGGATGGCCTATTAGATTTTTTGCAATACATTAACAATTCAACATCATTTTTGGAGTTTACCTACAAGATTGATGAAGATAAATTACATTATTTAGATATCACACTATCAAAGGATTATGTCAACCAAAGTTTTCAATCAACATTATTTAGGAAAAGCTCCTATTCTAATTCCTATCTCCACTTTCAAAGTGGACATCCTTTTTACCACAAAAAGGGCATAGTAAAGGGGCAGTTAATTAGGGCTTCACGTATGTCTAGCACCCTGGAAAGTTTTCTGGAAGAAGTTGACAATTTAAAAAGGTTGTTTCTAGAAAAAGGATAGCCTGTCACATTGGTGGATAGTTTAATTCAAGAAGTAAATAAGGGTAGGGACACCCTTTTTCCCCCACTGTTGGGAACTGGTTTAAATACCCCTCTCCAAAATAAGCCGACAGGTAATCTTGATATCAAACATAGCTTTATACATACATACTCAGCTAATTCACACAAGATAGAGCAAATTATTCAAAATTATTGGCCTATTCTTAGCACACATGATTAATTAAAATCACACATTCCAATTAACCCTCATTTTGTCAGAAAAAGAGATACAAATTTAAAAGAGCTTTTGGAAATTAGACATGAGACTACATTTAATCGAGACAACAAGAAAGTTGGCACATACTCATGTGGCAATTGTAGGCAATGTCATGCTATGTTAAATTCTGGTGTTTTATACCTCCCTTCCAGGAAGTTTAGATTCACTTCCACTAAATATTTTAATTGCGGGGTGAAGGGAGTGGTGTATATAGGGTTCTGTGAAACATGTTGTGGGTTCTACGTGGGTAAAACAGAATGTGTTTTAAGGAGAATTTATGAACATTTTTATGATGTTGCAAATCATAAAGAAAGTAATGCATTTTACAAACACTCTCTAACATGCAAGAATATGCACTTGAAATTCATGGTCCTTGAACAAATCACTCCAGACATTAGGGGAGGCAGCTGGGAAACCAGGCTGGAATATAGGGAATTATTTTGGCAATTAAAATTGGATTCCAGACGGTTTCCCGGCTTGAATGAGAACATTAATATTAATAGTGTCTTGAAGCTCAGACAGGCTCATTTGTAGAGGCTTCAAATATCATGGTGGGGGTAACAGATTTATTAAACTTTTGAACACATGTTCTTAGAACAAGTTTAGGTCCCACTGGTCTTAAGCATAACATACTGGATGTGTTATATGATGGTTACTTACATTACACTAGTTTTTAACCATTTTTGAAATATTTAAGTCAATTTTTTTATTTTTTATTTTAAATATTGAGATTCTACTGTTATTTGTTGACTGTTGATTATGTATTTTTATTGGGATATATTCCAGGTATTTGAATGTCTACAATTGGTAAACAAATAGGTTAGAACTTTATAGTTGGTCCACTGATTCATTTATTGTAGGGAATGTATTTATTTTAAAAAAAGGGGGACATTTTTAAATGTATAATATTTTTAATTCAATATTGTGTTAATTAATTAATAATGACACGTGATGTATTGGTTGATTATTTAATGGTTGGAAGTGAACCACTCATCTTGTTTCACCTTGAGAAAGCTTGGTATTCAACCGAGCGAAAGCGCTTGGTTTACATTCTTTTGTGTTGAATAAAGGCTTGGATTGCAAAGCTTTGTGGCTTGGTATTTACTTCAGCTGTACCACACATTTATTTTCCGGGTCCTGTGGTGCCACGCTCAGTTTCTTGCTTTGTTTGGACTTTTTTCTCTTGTTGGATTTACAAATTTACATTTATACAAAAGTAATCAAAATGTATTAAATTAACATTAATAAACATTATACTTCACATATATTACTATACTGTATATCATTTAACCTAACAACATTACATAAATTATTCAATTCCTACCCCTTTTTTTAAACAAGAAACATCTTTATTAAACCATCACTTACAATATAAACAATCAATGGGGGAGGTAGATATAAGGTCAAGCCAATTAATATTAACATCTCCTAGTATGACTGTTTCATGAAGGATGGAAGCTGAGGTCCAGTGTAGAATGTCTTCCAATACATTGGTATTATTGCCTGGGGGAATATATAAGGCAATGATACTGATTTGTTTGTGTTTGTTTAGTTTGAGAAAAGTGATAAGAAGTCTTATGTTATTGAACTGTGGTATGGAGGTGTTATAAGGGATTAGGTTGAGAAATCTAGGTATATTATTGCTACACCACCACCTTTCCTTTCAGTTGTCATTCCTAATTATGTTTATTTTATTTATTTATTTATTTATTTAACATTTGTTATCATTTGGTGATAATATTTCAGGGGATGCTAATATTTGGTTGCAGCCATTTTAATGCTATGGCTAGGATAATAGGTTTTTGAGCAGCTATCCAAACATGGAGTTCTGTGATTTTATTACAAATACTTCTAAGTATTTAGAGTAATGAAAGTTAGTTGACTCCTGTTAGATGGATAAGGTACTGCTTGATGTTGTTCAGTACTACTGATTTTGTTTTCTTTTGAGACGAGTTTTGTTGGGCCTTGATTAGGGTGAATATCACCACTGGTTAGGATTGATGTCTGTTGAACTAGTGTTTTTAGACATTTTTTAGTGTTCTAGCAGCGGATGCTATTTTAAGTTTCACTGAAGGTAGATTGAGTGGTTTAAGTTTGAAATAGAGACGCAGTGTGTCCTGATAGATGTTGGCTGTTATGATATTAACTTTACAAGGGGTAGTTTTATCTGGTAAATACTTAGTTGGGGAGATGATATTGTGAATCTGGTGCTTTGATAACAGGTGCGGTAGCTAACGCATAGCAGTAGTAGACTCAAGCCTATAGTTAAGCAATTCATACTGTTGGTTACTTAATTTGGGAGTAATAGATATAGGATAAGTAGTTTAGGAGAGAAACTGTGGGTTGTGAAAGTAATATATTTTTGATGATGGAATAGATAGAAAGTATATAACAAGTGAAAAACAGTTAGTGGTTATATATGCACTGGAAGTAATACGAAAGTACTGATGAAAGGTTGAGCTACAGCTAGGAGTGAAGAGTAATAGGGAGTTAGATGATGGAATCTTAAGGGCTACAAGTTTAACTTGGATGGGAGGGGTTTAGTATTACTGACTGTGTGTAGCTGGATAGTAAAAACGTAGATGTAGTGGGGGAGGGTAAGGAAACGAAGTGGAGCCTGAGCATTACGAGGGCAGAAAGGAGAGGGGCCCACACTTGGTGTATGCACTTATGAAAGACTATCTGTTGGAAAGGACATAGTCTACGAAGGTAAAAATGTTGGTGGTTAATGCATTAGCACATCATTCAACATTTATAATAGACCACTTCTGTTACCAAATCAAAAATGCAAGGTGCCTTACAGTAGGGCAACTGGATGGAGAGGAGTTCACTTGGGTCATGGGGTAGAAAAGTGATTTTGAATTTGGAGCCACAAAAGCAAAAGTAGTTGGAGAACAACTGAGATGAGGAGAAGAACAATCAGGTACTTTAATGCACTGCAGTTAATCCCCCACCAGATGGTTTACCACCAAATACAATCAATGAGGTAGAATATTTATGGATACAAAGCCAAGGTCTTTGAACTCCAAATACCTGACACGAGTCACAGCATTTAATTTTACTGTTATGGGCTTTTATTGCCTTTCCAGGGAAATTTTACACTGCTAGGGTAAAATGCTAATGTGTTAATTTAACTTCACTTTCAGCGGTCTAAGGCCTGTGGGTGGGGGTGTCACTACATTACAGAACACACTGGTGCAGATGTGAGGGAAAATAATCAAGTTTAGTTTGATTCTTGAAAACTGCCTTAATACATTTTAATTGAAGGAATTGTATCTTTTGTAGTCATGCAAGTGAAGGTGGAAATCAGCAGTAGAAGTGCCTTTGGTAGTCTGATTATGTTAACATGTTCAGCACCAGTTGTCAGGCATACTATGTGCTCAGTACAAGTACAGTGAAGCAGAAGTGACCCAGTATTTATGAGACATCTCCTCCTATCTCAACTGTTAATAATTATGCCTCATCTATTTCTAACTTTGGCATATTTAATTCTTCCATAAACATTTCCATTTCTACTTTTTCTTGTTTACCACATTTCTCTGCTTTATATAGATTTTCATAAAATTTCTAAAACATTAGTAACAAAAAAAAACAGCTGCTTAACAGCTATCATGCTAAACTCATGCATATTATCAGGATACTTCTTTATTTTCTCTTTAGTACTTGGCAGCTGTGCCTCTTCTGTGATATTCCCTTATTCTGCAATACTTTAACCTTTGTCAGTCCCTCTAAATAATTATTGCTTCTTAATGATATCTCTTTTTCTTTTATTTCTACACTATTTTTAAACTCTGTTTTCATTTTATCTCTCTCCCCTGTTATATTTTCTGAAAAAATTCTCTCTCCTAATAACTCCTGAATAATTTCCACTACCCATTCCTTAACATCCTCTCTGTTTAACAGAAAGGTGGGGGAAGCGCCTGCATCTCATTTTTATTTCATTACCTTGCATTTTTATTTTAATTCTTGTGAGTGATCTCAAATAGCTATTGGGTGCTTATCAAAATTTCAATTAAATGCACATGTTCTTGTGAAATATAATGTCTAGCCTATTCCAGATTTTGCACTTTGGGGAATAATATGTAAATTCTCTCCAAGGTCCTACTACTGAATTCATAACTTCCAAAGCCAATATTTTCATAAATTTCTTCAAAACTCTACCCTCATTATATTTTCCCTACTAGGCCATGAGATACATCTTTACTGTTACAAATTAAATTCCATTTCCTGCCTATAAGTAATACTCCCTATTGAAAGCTGATTATTTCTCCCAGAATGTTCTTAAGCTTCATTCTAGCCATTTTAAGTGGAATATAAATATGTGCCAGTGTAAGCCTCCTCCCTTTCTAGTAGCCCCTTAATTCTACAAATCCACCATTATTATCTTTTTTCCTCATCTGTCACTATTGGAGCTCCACTAGCAATTAATAAAAGAACTCCCCTTTTCCTCTGTCTCATATATTCTGCTGAATAACCATTCTGAAATCAAATTCACATGCTTAGTTCTTTCCAAATGAGTCTCCTGTAGCATAGCTGTTTGCACTTTTTATTTTTAATATAGTTCACTACTCTTTCTTTTTGTATGCACCTGTGAGATCATTCTCAATCAAAGATAATATGGAAAGTCTTGCAATTATGATAAGACATTATTATTATTCCCACCCGTTATATATAGCAGCTTTTTTAATGTCTAGTTTCAGCTTGTATTATATGAATATACTAATGTTTAGTAGGTTGATCTTTTATACACTTGTTTCTTGTCATATCCATTTGATCCTATGTCACATCTCATAAGACATTTTATTATGAAAACCCTGTAACAGAAGAACAAACACCCCCAAAACACCCAATAATCTATTAATACAAACACACAAAACTATGAACATCTTCAAGTATTGAAGTTTAACCCCCTGAACAGGAACAATTTTTCCAGACTGACAGTTACACTCATAGACTTTAACTGACCTATAATGAAGGTTATCTATGCTAAGATGCATGGTACAGCCTGGGCTTTCACTTATACTAAGTGTTGTCTGTTTTTGTCTTATCTTTATTCTTCTCCCAAATGCAGAAAAAGTACAGTTGTGTACACTTACCATAAATGTAGATGTTCAAGTGTATTCACTGTTGCAGTCATCACATTTGGGTTATCTGCCTGCAGGTAGCCCTCAGCTGGCCTGAATACCAGAGTCTTTGGATTTCTGCATCAGATGCTGTCACTTCTTCCATGACGTCAGGTCATCGGGGCTATAAAACATGCAGCCAATGCCATTACATCAATTTTTCTTGCCCCAGATGTCAGGTGCCACCACAATAGGAAGCAATTATATGGTATGGTACACCCCCATCAAAAAGCAAATACACAAGAAAAAATATATACCCAACAAGAAGGAAAGGTAGAGCCAAGAGAAGTCAGGGGGCTGGAGGGAGGGTAACCAGGACTGCAACAGTGAATACACTCAAACATCTACATTTATGGTAAGTGTACACAACTGTACTATGTTCTTCATGTTTCACTGTTGCAGTCATCACATTTGGGTTGATTCCCAAAACTAAGGAAGGGAGGAGGTACTTAAAGAGCATTAGGGCCAGCTATTAAGCCCTGCAAGACTGCTGTGACAAATCCAGCTCTGCATTTAGAAAAGATAGGCAGGTGGTAATACTTGGTGAAGGTATGTACAGTGCCCCAGGTAGCAGCTTCCAGGATAGCCCTGGTAGGGACTCCTCTGAGAAATGCCATAGAGGTAGATGCAGCCCTGGTGGAATGTGATCTTATCCCCCGTGGGGTAGGTTTTCCATGGTGCTTGTAGCAGAAATGAATACAATGGGCTATCAATTTGGAAATGGTTTGCTTTGAAATGTCCTTTCCCTCTGCCCCTGCAGCAAAGCCAACTAGCAGCTGCTCAGATTTTCTGAGAGGCTTAGTCCTGTCCAAACAGAATCTAAATTGTCTGTGCATGCCCAAATAGTGCAGTATTCATTCCCCTTTGTTTTGTGGATTAGGGAAAAAAGTAGGCAAATGAATGGACTGATTTAGGGCCACACTAGACACTACCTTGGGCATAAAGGAAGGATTAGTCCTGAGGGAAACCCTGTCTGCATGGAAGATAATTAAGGGTTCCACTGCCATGAGGGCCTGTAATTCAGACACTCTTCTTGCTGAAGTGATGGCTAGAAGGAAGGCTGCTTTCCAAGAAAGGAATTTCAACTCTGCTATTGCAGCTGGCTCAAAGGGGGGAAGAGTGAGCTTTTCCAATACAAAATTAAGGTCCCAGGCTGGAGTGGGAGCTCTCCTGAGGGGTCTTAAATCTTTGTCCCCTCTAAGGAATTGTTTTAGCAAGGGGTAAGAGAAGAGGGTGGCTTAGTATTATAATGTGCTGAAGTGGCAGAGGCATGAATCTTAATTGATGAGAAGGATAGGCCCTTATGGAGCATTTCACAGGTTCACAGGCTGGTACTAGGCTAACTGCCTTTGCAGGCCATTCTAAGCCTAGCCACTTACCCCATGTGAGAATCAAACCCTGCACCTTCTGTTTGTAAGGCAAATACCTTAACCATTATACCATCCTCCCACCCCTTCTGTTAAGTAATCTAGAATGTGAGGTAATCTAGGCGCCCTTGTGCCCATCCCCTGAGTCTGGCTCCAGAAACAGTATCTTTTCCACTTTTTAGCATAGGATTTTCTGGAAACGTACTCACAAGTGAGGAGAGTGTGTTGAGCAGATGGAAAGAGTACTTTGAGGGGCTGATGAATGAAGAGAATGAGAGGGAGAGAAGGTTGGATGATGTGCAGATAGTGAATCATGAAGTGCAGTGGATTAGCAAGGAGGAAGTAAGGATAGCTATGAAGAGGATGAAGAACAGAAAGGCTGCTGGTCCAGATGACATACCTGTGGAAGCATGGAGGTGTTTAGGTGAAATGGCAGTGGAGTTTTTAACTAGATTGTTTAATGAAATCTTGGAAAGTGAGAGGATGCCTGAGGAATGAAGAAAAAGTGTTTTGGTACCGATTTTTAAGAATAAGGGTGATGTGCAGAGCTGTAGTAACTTCAGAGGGATTAAACTGATCAGTCACAGCATGAAGTTATGGGAAAGAGTAGTGTTAGCTAGGCTAAGAAGGGAGGTGATGATTAGTGATCAGCAGTATGGTTTCATGCCAGGAAAGAGCACTACAGATGCGATGTTTGCTTTGAAAGTGTTGATGGAGAAGTACAGAGAATGTCAGAAGGAGTTGCATTGTGTCTTTGTGGATTTAGAGAAAGCATATGCCAGGGTGCCTAGAGAGGAGTTGTGGTATTGTATGAGGAAGTTGGGAGTGTCAGAGAAGTATGTAAGAGTGGTACAGGATATGTACGAGGGTAGTGTGACAGTGGTGAGGTCTGCTGTGGGAATGACGGATGCGTTTAAGGTAGAGGTGGGATTACATCGTGGTTCAGCTCTGAGCCCTTTCTTATTTGTAATGGTGATGGACAGGTTGACAGATGAGATCAGACAGGAGTCCCCATGGACTATGATGTTTGCAGATGACACTGTGATCTGTAGTGAGAGTAGGGAACAGGTGGAGGAGACCCTGGAGAGGTGGAGATATGCTCTAGAGAGAAGAGGAATGAAGGTCAGCAGGACTAAGACGGAATATATGTGTGTGAATGAGAGGGAGGATAGAGGAATGGTGAGGATGCAGGGAGTAGAGGTGGTGAAGGTGGATGAGTTTAAATATTTGGGATCAACAGTTCAGAGTAATGGTGAGTGTGGAAGAGAGGTGAAGAAGAGAGTACAGGCAGGATGGAATGGGTGGAGAAGAGTGTCAGGAGTGATTTGTGACAGACAAGTACCAGTAAGAGTGAAAGGGAAGGTCTACAAGTGAGTAGTGAGACCAGCTATGTTATATGGGTTGGAGACAGTGGCACTGACAAAAAGGCAGAAGTCAGAGCTTGACGTGGCAGAGTTGAAGATGTTAACATTTGCACTGGGTGTGACAAGGATGGACAGGATTAGGAATAAGTATATTAGAGGGTCAGCCCAGGTTGCGAGGTTTGGAAACAAAGCCAGAGAGGCAAGATTACATTGGTTTGGACATGTGCTGAGGAGGGATGCAGAGTATATTGGGAAAAAGATGCTAAGGATGAAGCTGCCAGGTAACAGGAAAAGAGGAAGGCCTAAGATAAGGTTTATGGATGTGGTGAGAGGACATGCAGGTGGTTGGTGTGACAGAGCAAGATGCAGAGGACAGAAAGAAATGGAAACAGTTGATCTGCTGTGGTGACCCCTGACAGGAGCAGCCGAAAGAAGAAGAAGAAGCATAAGATTTTCTGGTACTAGGCCTCCTTGCTTCCAGAATGACATCCAGCATCTGCTTACTGAGGGATGCTAGAGGAGAGCTCAAGGAATTAGCCAGGCTGCAAGGTTCAGGGTTTGAAGCTGAGCGTGCAGAATCTGGCCCGCCTGCTGGGACAGCAGGGAAGGGGTCTGAGGCAGGTGCCATGGTTGTAGCAGTGTCATACTGCGCAAGAGAGGGTACCAGTGCTGGCATGGCCAGTCTGGTGCAATCAGTATTGTCCCTGGCCTGTCCTGTTTGATCTTTAGTAGAACCTTCGAGAGGAGAGGCAGAGGGGGAAAGACGTAAACCGACAGGCTTTCCCAGGTAAAGGACAGGGCATCCACTTTCCAAGCTTGACTGTGGGTAGTTCTTGTGCAGAATTTGTTCATTTGGTAGTCCTGAGGGAAGGCAAATAGGTCTACCTCTGGAGTCCCCCATTTGTTCCTCAAGAGGTTGAATATTTTGGGTTCTAGTTTCCATTCGTGTGGGTCCATGAGATTTCTGCTTAAGTCATCTGCCAATGAATTTAGTTTGCCTGGCAGGAATTGTGCTTGTAGGTGTACTTGGTTGCTCAAGACTGTGTTCCACACAGCCATGGCTAGTCTGCAGAGAGGGTAGGAGTGGTTCACCCCTGCTTGTTTATGTACCACATAACTGTGGTGTTGTCTGTCTTTACCAATAGTTGTTATGGAAGTGTACGGTCTTTGAAGGCTGTCAGAACATTCCGTAATGCTAACATTTCTTTTTGATTGATAGGCTGGTGCATCTGTCTCGGGTTTCATTTGCCCTGAATGCACTTCCCTGCCATGTGAGCCCCCCATGCATAGTCTGATGCTTTTGGTGCATCTGTTGCTAGGGTTTGGGTGGCAGGGGTTAGAGTGAAAGGGAGTCCCTTGTTGTGGTAGCAGGCCTCTGCCCACCAAAAGAACTCTGTCCTTAGACAAGGAATGATAGGAATCATTATTTCCAGGTCCTGAGAATGTTGACACCATAGGCTTTTTAGATACCATTGGAGTTTCGCATATGCAGTCTTGCATATGGAATTAGCAGAATGCAAGAGGCCATGAACCCCAGAGCTTGCAGTATTTTCCTTGCAGATAGCTGGGTTTTTGTGGCCAATAGTTTGAAGTAGGTTGTCAAATAAACTTGTTTCTCCAGAGTGAGGAATGCCATCTGGGACATGGTGTTCAAGCTTGCTCCCAGGAATACAATCTGTTGGCAGGGTACTAGGTGAGATTTCTTTTTGTTGATGGTGTACCCCAGTGAGATTAGCAGTTTCTTTACAAATGTCAGGTGTTGTAATAGCAAGTCCTGGCTTTTTGCCTGAATCAGACAATTGTCCAAGTATGGGTAAATTTGAATATTTCTCTGCCTGAAAAATGCAATGGCTGGAGCTAGACACTTTATGAACACTCTGGGTACAGTAGATAAGCCAAAGGGAAGTGCAGAGAACTGAAAGTGTATGGAGCCCGCCCTGAAACATAGGTATTGTCTGCAGGATCCTCTTACTGGGATGTGCAGGTAAGCTTCCTTTAAGTCTAGGGTTGCCAGCCAGGCATCCTTGGCTAGCATAGGAAGAAGCTGTTGAAGAGTTAGCATTTTGAATTTTGGAACCACCAGAAAGGTGTTGAGAATAGAGAGGTCCAGGATAGGACGCCAGGAGTTTTCTTTTCTGGGTACCAGAAAACGTCTTGAATAAAAACCTTGTCCCCTTTGTTCTGCTGGGACAGGTTGAATAGCCCTGATACTGAGAAGAGAGAGAACCTGCTGTTGGGCCTCCACCCATTGATTTGGTGGGAGGTCTGGCCAACCATTTGGGGTTGGTAGTGTGTGGAAGTGGAGTCTGTATCCTTGGGAAACTATGTTCAAAACCCATTTGTCCTGGGTAATGAGTTCCCAGTTTTTTTGCATGCAGGGCGAGCTTTCCTCCTAAGGGAGCAAGTAGTTGAGCAGGGCTTGGAAGTTAAGGTTAAGTCATTGTACCATTTTTCCATGGGGGGGTGGCTTACTACTCCCTGCTTTGGAAGTGAGAGCCCCCCACTGCTTAGATCTGTGCATAGCCTGAGACTGAAGTCTTGGTGGTCTGCTGTTCCTGGGTTTGGACTGAGAAGGCCTGGAAGGGACTGGAAAGGACCAGTTCTTTGAAGGCCAATGCCTACTGAATCTGGGAGGCTGTACTTGTAGGAAATATTTAACAGTTTGCATAGATTTAGCTTTTTCCTCCATCCTTTTGAGGACTTCTTCTGCTTTGTTGCCAGAAAGGCGGTCTTAGTTTAAGGGTGCATCCAGTAATTTAGCTTTAATATGATTTGGCAAGTTTTGTTCCTTAAGCTAAGCATCTCTTCTAAGTACAGATCCAGTGACAGCAGCCCTGCAAGATGCTTCTAAAGCATCAAAACCACATTGCAAAGTATGTTTACCAACATGTTCTGCAGAATGCAATAAATCTTGCAAGTCTTTGTGTTCAGCACAGTCAGGAATCACCATCATTTTCTGTTTAAGTAGTCCAATAATATGCTACTGATACTTTAACATATGAAACTGGCAATTTAAAGCCCTAATGACCAAAGTAGCAGAAGTGTATACCTTCTTATCCCATCTGTCTAAGGCTCTAGAATATCTATTAAAAGGGGTAGGATTTTTGGCAACAGTAGCCTTAATGCCTTTTGGTCCTTGGGAAATAGTCTCTGGATCTGCAGTAGGATTCTTGAAGAGGAACTTGTGAGAGTCAGGTACTCTGTAGTAGCTGTCAGGCTGCCTGGGAGCTGGAGGTAACGTGTCTGGGGTAAGGCTAGATTCCAAGAAAGCATCATTTACAATGTCCAGAACAGGAGGGATAGCTAGAGGCCTGTGTTGAGGCAGGAGTAAGAATTCCCTAAGTCTCTTTTTGGACTCAGAATAGTCCTGGCTTTCCCAGCGGAAATGCTCCCTAAGGGTATGCAAGGTTTCACCAAAAGAAAAATCTTCTGGAGGGGAAGCGGAGGGAATGGAATCCTCTGCATCAGAATCCTCATAAGTAGATAAGGGAAAATCCTGGTAATCAGAAGGAGCAGAGATATCAGATCCCTGATCAGAAGAATCAGAAAGAAAATCAGTCCTAGGTCTCTTAGAGGGTGAAGGATGGCTTCCCCTAATTAATGTAATAAGGTTTTCAGCCATTCTAAGCATTTGTTTTTGAGGCATATGGGCCTGAGTCTGCAGTTTGGTCATCGGTTTTCTAGGCATAGTGTGAGTTTTTGGCCTGAGGAATTCAGTACTTCTAAATGGAAACAATGCCGTCGGTTTAATATGAAAGTCTGTAGGCCTGAATACACCCTCAGAAGCCGGTGCCTGCACAGCGGCTCCGGACCCATCCAAGGTAGAGACATCTGCAGGTTCCATAGTCGAAGAAGCATCTTGCGGCATACCGGACTCCAAATGGGTCTCAGTAGAGGCCTGTGAATCTGTAGTATCGGGTATCAGGGGCTGCAAAAGTGCATCACTGAGTACTGGCGGACTGGCAACTAGCTTAACGGAAGTGCTGTCGGCAGTTTGGACCTATGCGGTCTGTCTCTGTCTTTATCCTTATGTTTTTTCAGAAGATCGGTAGTCAGATGGCTTAACAAAACCATTTCAGAGTATGGAGATCGAGAATGAAAGTATTTGGCTAAAATAGCCCAACAACGAATAGTCTGGGTGTTGAACAAGGCACAAAACCGACAGCGAGGGACACCGTGGTCTGGACATAAACAGGTGATGCAGTAAGAATGAAAATCTCTATGAGGTATTTGCTTTCCACAGGCATGACAATTGTTAACCTTTTATAACATCGGTTAGAGCAAAAAAAAAAAAAAGGATCCCCAATGGGGTACTTATCTTTTTTGAAGACTTTGGGTCTGAAACTCAAAAACAAAAATTTCAGGAGACAGACGACCGGCACTTGCGAACTGCTTCTGCTTTGGGCACCGCCTGGCAAGAAAGACTGATGTAATGGCGTCGGTTGCATGTTTTATACCCCTGATGACTTGACATCATGGAAGAAGCAACAACATCCAACGCAGAAATCTGAAGACTCTGGTATTCAGGCCGGCTGAGGGCTACCTGCAGGCAGAAAACCCAAATGTGATGACTGCAACAGTGAAACACGAAGAACATCAACTTGAATACTTTCAGAAAACATTATTTTTTAGCCACTGAATGAAAAAAGTATTCAATTTTTATTGCCTTATTATCAGATTATCTCCATAGAGACATGAGAACCAGATAGTTACCTTCACCTATACATTTCTCATATTGAACTGTGAACATTTATTTGCTAAAGAAGAACTTTTCATTACATTCAACGTTCTTTTATATACTTGTTTCCACTTAAAACTTGTTAGGTCAAGCCAAGGGCCTTAATCCAGCTAATCCTCTATGCAAAAGTAAGAAAAAGCACATCACTTTTACTTATATCATGCTTTGTATACATTTACAACCTATCTCAAACATTAACAACTTAAGTTTACAACCTATTATCTTAAACATGCTTTTGTCCAGGCTTTCTCTTCTTTTTCAATTGCAGTGCCTACATTTCTTAAACTTAAACACACATAAATAACTGAAAATGTTTTACTATATAACATGCAATGCATATCATGTTTTAAAAAAATACTGTCAAGAACAAAAATTGTTTTACTTAAAGTTATCTCTTTCCTTCCTCTTCCCCTTCCCTTACTGTTCTTCCAAACATTAATGAGATGAAGTAGGCCATATGCTTTGGAGTTCCCTACAAATTTAACAAAGTAAAAAAAATCCAGTATTTCCAGGTATTCATGTTCTACTATATTTCACAAATGTGAGTGATGCTTTGTAGTCCAACATTTATTCATTAATTTCCGAGTTGATGGTTTTCTTCCTGTTGATCTCCATCACCCAACTCCAGTCTCTGGTTCATGTCCAATGTACTCCTGGTTTTTCTAGTCAACTCCTGTGCATCTTTACTATTAGAGGTCTTGGCTCCTTACACATGACCGGATTTTAAGCATACACATGATGTCCCCTTTCAATTAACATCTCCTGTTGTGGAATTTCAGTCAAGATGTTTATTTGTGCTTTCATAAAATTAATATAGTCTGTTTCTTCAAGTTTCTCTGTTACAGCAGCAAACCTCAAGTTTTCCCTATGTGCTCTGTCCTCTAATTCTACCATTTTTTGAAATGTCTCTTTTTGAGCAGTCTCATACTCAGTCAGTCTTTTCTTTATTTCGACTTCTGATTTTTGCAGTTTTATCAGCTCATTTGAATATCTGTTTATAGCTTCTTCCATTTTTTCCAGCCTTTTGTTACTTGAGTTGTTAGACTCCTTCAGTGTTTCATTTATTTTAACCAGCTCTGAACACATTTGATTTATTTTTTCCTCTAATTTCCGGAAGTCATGTCTTGCACCAAAGCTGGAGCTTGAACTGCTTTTTGCTGAAAAGATGCAGGATTCTTCCCAGCCAGTATTTCTTCCTCACCTTTTGTGGTTGATTTTTTTTCAGGTTCTCTAAAGTTCTTCTTCATTAGCATCTGGGCAGTGCACTTATTATCCAGTTACTGAAATGTTCCCAAAAATACACATTCACTGGCTCTTTTTTCTGGGTTTCTGTTTTCACAATGGGACAGCTGAAATTAAGCTGTTACTCAGTGTGCAGCCATCTTGGAAGTTTTACAGACAGTATAAGTTGGCTAATAAGGGCCACTTTAAGGTGCTCAGTCTGCAAACTGAAGAAAAAGAAAGTGGATGAAAGGGAAGAAAATAAAGGAGAAGGGGGAATCAAATTTATAACCTCCGCAAAGAAAATGTAAAATGTATTCAAGTGATTACAGCAGTATACATATAGGTGGCAGAAGTGAAATCCCTTGGGCGCCACCTGCCTGAGGCAGAAGACAAGGACATCTCTGCTGGTGTGAATTCAGAGTGTGGGCCAGCAGTGATTCCTTTCTTTTAGGACATTTCTCCCTTATTCAAGTTGGTGTGACCTAGGAATTGGTATAAATAAGTCTGTGATGCTTGTTGGGCCTCTCCCTATACAAAAAAAAAATGCTAGCAGTTCAAATGTTTCACACTTTGTAGAGTTTTAGGCCTTAGTTTTCTGCATTTTGATTCTTTGCTGTTGAGGGTTCCATAAGGGAACCAGCCAGAGTAATGAGTTTCAAGTGCCTCGGCAGTCTTTGGTCTTCTAAAGAGTCTGCAGTAAAGGATGCAGCATGACATAAGTTTAGGAAAATACAGAAGACAGCCAAGCAATGTAGATTAAAAGGATTTCAAAACAGGTTGATTACTGAGGGGATTTCAGTTGCAGGTAAGTGAGGAAAATAAGTTTTAAGTAAGACATAGGCCTAACGGCATAGTAAAAATGATGACTGTTTGGACTGAGTAGTCAGTTCTTATTACTGTTATTACTGGTCACACTAGCTCTCTCAAAAGATGCAAATTAAAACAGCTGCATCAACAGAAATGCAGACATTGACAGGGAAAAGGGAGAACCTAGTCCCCATTTTCATGTGTGATAAGCTAATGATCCTGACTTGGGTCACAAACATTTTTTAACCTTTCTTCCATGAACTGCTATAATGTTAGTAGAGAAAAAAGGATAAAGAGCCTCACTACATGTTGGTGTGCAGTTAAAAATGTGATAGAAGGCAGTTTTTCTCTTATCTACATCTGACTACATAGAAGCTCTACTTATCTGCGTCTCATGTTTGTGATGACCAATATAACACATCTAATTTTCTCTTTTAAAAATGTTTGTTGCATTTTTCATTTAACGTGATTTAAATTTATTCCCTAGAAAAATAGATGATTTTCATTTTGCTTCTGTGATTTCTATATACATCATGCAGCATAGGAAATTCTCTGTTATTATGAGTCTTCTACTAAGTTTGGAAGACTTGTTAAACATGTAAGATTCTGGGTACCTTTGCAGGGGGAACCTCTTTGGGAGTTATCATAGTTTGTATGATGCTCCAGGTTGAAAAACTGCTCACACTGATGCACACAGCATGCTCATTAAATCCAAGGTAATTCATTACCAGCTTACCCTCTACCATCCTGATACTCTGGCAGTTCCAGAAACATAGTTAACATATTAGGTAACTATACGTATCAAGTAGATGAAGTTCCAGAGGATCGTGGACTGGGTGGACACGATTCAAGTTCAATCAGAAATGTCAGTAATAGAGGGTATTATACTAGTTTCTTATGTACATACTCCTTTGATTACCAGTTAATCAAGGAGGTTTTGAACAAGAATTGGGATACTATCAGAAATGATGACACCTTGTCTAAAGTATTGGGAAGGGTTCCAAAAATTACTTATAGGAGAGGTCAAAATTTAAAATGGATGTTAGAAAAGAAAAAGAAGTCCAGTACCAATAGATTCCCGGGTATGTTTAAATGTGGCTTTTGTGCCCAATGCAAACATATTAGGGTGGGTAACCAATTTTCTATAAATAGTAAAATATACAAGGTTACTAGTCATTATAATTGTGAGTCTAAGAGCGTCACATATGCAGCAACGTGTAATTTCTGTAACGCCTTTTATATCGGAAAAACTGAGCGTAGATTAAAACAAAGAATTTATGAGCATCAATATGCCATTATTAAAAAAGATATTAACAATGCCTTGGCTAAGCACTGCATTGAGCATGATGGACACGAGTTCAAATTTGTGGTTCTACAACACAGGGAAGTTGATATCCGGGGTGGGGCTTGGCAGTTACAAATGGAGATAGATGAATTGATGTGGCAGATAAGAACTAGAGCACACATATTTCCGGGTATTAACGACGGTTTATCTATAAAATGTGTGTTGAGGTGGATCTCTTTGCAAAGATGACAAGTATTTATTATATCTATGTTCATCTTTGTTTATTAATATTAATTTTTGTTCTAACAACTATATGTATTTTGAGGTGCCACTGCACGTATAATTAATAATTATCTACTGGATTTGATAAATAATTAATTAATTTAATTTAATAGGTTACATCATAATAATAATTTTATTATTGTAATATATCTGATATGCTGAAGCCTTGTGTGTTATTTGAGAACTCATTATTTATGATGATTTATCTATGATGCATTATTAAATGAATTTCATGAATTTTATTCATTGTATTTGAATTATAAATTCGTAATATTCTTTATTATTTTCCTGTTGATATATCTGATTAATTTAATTAATTTAATAGTGATTTACATAAATCACTTTTAATGGTTTGTTTGTTCATCATTTGTTTTAGTGGGAATGTATTGTCACATGTCCTAGTCGGACTGGTAGTTTTTTACAGTGTTTTTTAACCAATATATTTCTTTAAGGTTGTCATGGAAAAAGGTAGCTTAAATGCACTTTTACTCGACTGGTTATTGGATTGTTACTAATTACTTATAAATGTTTTGTGATGAATTACTCTTGTTTGTCTGAAGAAGGTGGAGTACTATCTTAATGTCATTTTAAAAGTTGCCGGCTCTTATAGTGTCATTTCGCTTGCTTTTTTGGAGTTAAAGATGAGATTCTTACCATACAAAGTTATGATATCTTTTGGTCAGATAGAAAAATGTGTGGGCAGTGTTGAAGTCTTGTACAGTGATTGCATTGCTTGCTTTTCATCTGATGCCCACCTCTAATCATCAGACCATAAAGAATCTTTAGGCATTAATACACAGGATAACTGGATGAATGCCAATTTTATTGAAAGACAAATCACTGAATCCACATGGTTGAAAGGACGTTTCACTGAAATAATATTTGTCAAATTTTAAACAGCTGATACATCATATAGTCAAAATCACCAAAGGAAAATTTTTAAAAAATAATTTTTTTCAGGGGACAATCCTCCTTATACTACATTACGGGAGCGTCCCACCCCCTGAACCTTTTATTTCAATATAGCAACTCTATTGTTGCACAGCTGTGGATAAGAGTGAAAATACCACACAGAAGTCACATCCAAACGTCAAATGGAAGGCACATTAGCAAAGACTATGTACAGGTAACTCTAAGAATCAGACAAAGCTTCATTTTTATTTTATTTTATTTACTTATTTATTTCAATTTGATAACTGGGTTAGTGAGGACTGGTGAACAGACCCTTTTCAGTCATGACTCTGGCACCATGGTACAAATCACAAATAGAAAATTATACATAGACCAAAGAATACATACAGTTGTATAGTACAGTAACAAAGTAGAGACAATACATCTCTCTATTTACAGTTTGAAATGCAAGTGATGTTATTTGCAGTACATGCATTTAAGGTAAATATTCAACCAGTGGTCATTTGTTAAAAAATATGTCTTTAAAAGAAAGATGCAAAAAAAAAAAAAAAAAAACAAGTAATCTCGGTGGTATCCCCGAAGTCTCAAACAACCCACTAAACAAGTATAATGGGTCCAAAAACAACAGTGTAAGAAACTTCTGTGTGTGGAAGATTTTCAGTCCATATATCTGTAGTTAATCACTGTATATTGATCAGCTCAGACAATAGTAGCAGAAGTAGCAAACTTAAACTCGTCTTAAGTAAAAAATATATATATATATATTTTATATATATATATATATATATATATATATATATATATATATATATATATATATATATAAAATATGAAATATTGTACAGAATTACTAAGTATGCAAAAGTAATCCAAGCAAGGCAGGCAGTCTGTTTCCAGTCGAAAATCCTTTAAGTACACAGACAAGCAATCCAAGTAAAACAAAATTAACAGAGTAATAGTTTCCTCACAAACTTTCTAAATATATATATATATATATATATATATATATATATATATATATATATACTCTTTATCAGGCAAGGGAGTGGTTTATTGTGCTGTAAAACAAAGTGTTATTGGTACAATTCACATCCCTTCTAAATATATATATATATATATATATATATATATATATATATATATACACTTTTTATCAGGCAAGGGAGTGGTTTAATGTGCTGTAAAACAAAGTGTTATTGGTACACATGTTAAATTCACATCCCTTCTAAATATATATATATATATATATATATATATATATATATATATATATATATATATATACTTTTTATCAGGCAACAATAGGTTTAGAATATGATTTTTACAATTGATTTTTTACATGCAAAGTGTATATGTATATATTTATATATATTTTTTGATTGCTAAATGGACTAAGGTTGATATATTTCCAGCCATGTAGCATATTGTCTTGGATAAAATCACAGCCTTAATAATCTGCTTAAATAAGAGGTACCACATCATTATAAATTTTATTTAAAGTACATAAGGGTTATGTTATTATGACAGCTACTAAGCAGGGCAGGACCAGCTCGAATGTCACACTGATGGGGGAAGGGATGTGAATTTAACATGTGTACCAATAACACTTTGTTTTACAGCACAGTAAACTACTCTCTTGCCTGATAAAAAGTATATATATATTTAGAAAGCTTGTGAGGAAACTATTACTCTGTTAATTTTGTTTTACTTGGCTCGCTTGTCTGTTTACTTAAAGGATTTTCGACTGTTTAGTCTGCCTGCCTTGCTTGGATTACTTTCGAATACTTAGTAATTCCGTATAATATTTCATATTATATATATATATATATATATATATATATATATATATATATATATATATTTTTTTACTTAAGATGAGTTTAAGTTCGCTACTTCTACTACTATTGTCTGATCTGATTAATATACAGTAATTAACTAAAGATATATGGACTGAAAATCTTCCACACAGAGAAGTTTCTTACACTGTTTTGTTAAAAGAAAGATGCATTTACAACATGAATTTCAGTGACTAGCAATCGTCTCAGAAGCAACAGCATTTGGTGCCCTTAAACAGTTGTTTGTTTATTTTATTTCTAAATAATTGAAGTGACTCTTGCAGCCTTACGTCTGCAATTACAAACAGGTGGGCCTAGCCTAGAGATAGCTTTTCTCCTGTGGAGGTATTAATATAAGATCTAATGAGGATGATGCTCTCTTCCCATCTGTCTCTAAGTGTGCCATTATGCTGCTGGATTTGTAATTTTGTTTTCAGGAAGAGGGACAATGTCCCATTTTAATAGCTTCTAGATTTCAGAGCTAAGTAGAAATGTGGCTCTGTCATTCACAGATAACCAGGTATGACACTAGAATTTATCAGTGATGGGTTTGGGGTTGTGCAAAAAGACCAACTCTGCAGATTTTCTTGACAGCAGTTTGCATTTTATGTGTTTGAGCTAGAATCTAAGGTTACAAAAAGGAAAAGAAGCCAATGTTTGATTTTAGGGATAAGCACATTTTACTTAGGACTTTACAAGTTGTAGGAGTGAGGAGATGTGAGATTCTATAGCATAGTTTTAGATGGTAAAGTATTTTGCAAATAATATTGTCAGTATGCTCGGCCAATGAAAGAGTAGGGTCCAAGGTGATCCCTAAATACTTTTATTTTGTTACTAGTGTTAGTCAATTGCTGCCTGCATCAGCAATATTTTGCAAATAATATTGTCAGTATGCTCGGCCAATGAAATCCCTAAATACTTATATTTTGTTACTAGTTGCCTGCATCAGCAATAATTAGATTTGGGATTTAGGAAGTTTATGTGGGGTGCCAAATATCATAACTTTAGACCTCAGGGGATTGACTGGGAGAATATTTTCATTTGTTCGGTAGCAAAAATTTGTAAAGCTAGACTGCAGTTTCAATTTAATGGTCAATGTTTTATTACATGATTTAATTTTAAGATATCACCTACATAACAACATAAAGGACCATGTTAAAGTGGAGCAAGTCAGGGGATATATCATTGATAAATTGGGAAAACAACAGTGGTCCAGGGACAGATCCTGGTGGAACTCCTGTGTTAACAGTGCCTTTCCTAGGTGTATTTGGAATGTTCTTTTTTGTTGCTATTTTATTGCATTCAGGCCAAAACTGAATTTGCTAAGTTTGTACAGGAGCAGGTTGTGATTTGCTGTTTCAAATGCTTTTGCCATATCAATGAACCCTGTTAGTTTTGAATCATTCATATTGTTATAAATGGTGTCAGTGTCTGTGTATAATGTTGTCATATTACTAAAAGAATTTCTGAAATCGTGCTGTTCATAACAAAGAAGTCCATAGCTGTTTATGTGATCCCAGATTTATTTGTACGTATGCTTTAATCATAATATTTTTTCTGTTTTTTTTTAATTATAGTACTTCCAAACCTCATTTCTAATGTAATTACTTCTCTGTTGCTTTTTTGTTATTTGCTTTTTAACTTTATTCAGTGTACAATTATTGTCATTATATTACTGTACCTGGGTCATGACTGAAAAGGGTCAGCTGACCATCTCACCCATTTATCAAATTGCAAAAAATAACTTGGTATGTCTCACATGGGCTTAATAGTTTGGGGGATAAGTTAATAACTGTGGAGTGAGGTGTGTTTAATGAAGACTGGTTAGCAATTAAAGTGATCTGTCATTATGACATTATGACTGAAGAAATATGGATTTTACATGGGTTTGATCAGTAAAGCGGGGAAAACTGTGTCTTTAGTTTAGTGTGGAATGCAAATGGTGCCATGATGCCTGTGACCACTATCAAATATGAAGCAGAATCTAAGCCTGAACATAGTGTTGCATTCTCACTCATAAGACCAATGTAAGGACATGTTCAGGGCTGGGAATAACAGGTAATGCACAGTGCTTAACTTCACTCTGATGAAGGACTTTTCCTGAGTTGGGATCACAAAATGGTATTCTAATTTGTGGTTATTCTCTATAGAGAATACATCCATCATCCATAGGACTGCCAAGCAGTAGGACACTGCCAAGGAGTTCTTGGATAGGGCCACCATCAACCAGTTGAGAACTGGAGATCTTTCCTCTGTAATGAAAGGCTTTTGCCATCATGGTCAATTCCTGTGTGAGATCTCCTGGCACTGAGAAAAGCTCAGATGAGATCTTTCCTCTGTAATGAAAGGCTTTTGCCATCATGGTCAATTCCTGTGTGAGAACTCCTGGCACTGAGAAAAGCTCAGATGGCAACACTTTGAAATGTGGCTCTGTCTCAGAACAACTGGAGATCTTTCCTCTGTAATGAAAGGCTTTTACCATCATGGTCAATTCCTGTGTGAGAACTCCTGGCACTGAGAAAAGCTCAGATGGCAAGACTTTGTACCAACAGCGATGCTCACCCAGAACAAACCAGAAGATTTCTTGGTGATCCCCAATTGTTAATGTGCCAAAACTCATCTTTCATATCTAGTAACACCAGTCAGACTCCCTGCAGGAGCAAAAATACTCTCCTCTGCAGGGTGACCATTCTGGACTAGATATTTCAGATGTGATGGCTAAAGTCACTGAAGTCCAGCATGGGACAGAATTAATCCACTCCCTTTGGGATAAGAAGATCCAGGAGTAAACCCTTTGGCTCTATTCCTGAAGGATGGCCTCTATTATACTTTTAAACAATACAGTCTGAGCCTGCCCCAAGAAATCAGATGACATGGACCAATCTTCCAGAGGTGCAATTTCTGAGGGAGGGCCTATAAGTTTCAGCATGTATCCAGAAGTACCCATGCCTAGACCTGGGGGGGCTTATGGTGGTCATCTAGGCTATGATGAATCCAGACAACTATCACTCCAAAGCTAGACCCAAACTATATTCAGGTCCACTGACCTTCTAAATATGGTCCCAGACTATGGTCAGGACTACTGCAGGTCCAAAGGAGGCATCAAATACCTGGATATGTTTGTCAGCACTACATGAAGCTAACATTGTACTGTAAGATGTAGTTCTTAACCTGCATGTACCACAAACTAATCTGGCCTGCACCAAACATGGTTTCCCTGCCCTTTTCCCAAAATATTGGGGTTCCATTGCTACCCAAATAACTTTCATGCAGTCATTTATAGCATTCATACATGAATTAAAAAGTTGTTTTTTAAACAAGCACACTGTAAATGCTACCAAAACAGTGATATTACACAACTTACTCTCCCTTTCTTGTAACTGTACTCTGCCTTTCCAAATACATCCTCCCCTATGACTTGGTACATGTAACTACCCCCCAACATCTCTTACCTCCTCCCCTCTTTCCCCTTTACTTTATCCTCTACCTCAACCGTCATGTTGCACAATCTCAATTACATCAACAGCTCAATATTTACATCAATCAGCTGCAATGAATGTCCACTTACTACAGTTACTACACTTATGTATGCATATTCAGTTAATTTTCTCTCTTATCTCTTCATTGCTCTACTTGCTTATTTTAATTATCTTCCTGTTGCTGATATGGCACATATTTGTTTTTCATTGCTTGACTTGTTTTAACTATTTTCATTGCCTGTTTTTACTTGTATATCTATTATGTCCTAATGTTTTATATGGCACAAATGTATCTTTAATTACTTGATTTGTGTTAACCATTTTCATTGTGTATTCTTTCTCTCATGTCTGTTGACCCAGAATGAGCCTGGGAAAAGGTCAAAGGCCATCAGTGTTCTACCTCAGTTAATGAATAAAAAATCAAATAAAATGCTTAGGTGGCTTCATTAAACTGCCAGAATGCCTCTTCTTCTTTTGGTGGTGGCTGGCTCTACTATTTTGAAGGGGTGACAGTGGTGGGGGTAATAGATGTGCCTACAGAGGTGAGGGTCTAATTCCTTTTCAGAAGGCTGGCAACCAGGTACTGTACAAGCTGGGAAAAACAGCAGCATATCTCCCCAAAAAGTATGCATCAGGTCTTTTTCTTGACCTTGTCCTTAATACAAAACAAGCAGATCTTGAGGAGGTCTCTTCTTTTGCTGAAAGTCTGTTTTAAGAGTAAAGATGAAAGCAGAGGGTGTGGGCTCAGAGAGGTCATCCACAGATGTGAGGATCTGTTTCCTTTTCAGGAAGTAATCATCCAGGTCCTAGGCAGGCTGGCAAAACAGCATATACCCAAAATACGCATCCAGGACTTTGTTGGTGAACTCCTTCTTAAAGGAGGACAATCTCAGCCATGATGTCTTGGACAGGCATGAAAATTACTCTTTGACCCTATCAAGGGATTTAGTGAAGTGAAAGTTATTCCAGGACAGAAGGCATGCTATAGTGCAGGCCATAAAGATAATGTCACAAAGACCCTCTTTGAGCCCAGTCTCTAGAAGTTTCTCTAGCTCACCCAGCACCTTCTTCAGCAGATTTTTCTGGAAGTTGGACAAATGAGATGAATAGATGGACACCTTAAGTTCAAATATGGCAAGGGAGTACACTCTCCTGTCACACCTGTCCAAAGTTCTGGACCCCTTGACCCATAGCAATCTGGAACTTGTTGGGCCAAATATCTCACACAGGAATCATCAGTGGCATATTTATTGAGGTAATCTCTCACTGTGATGGTGGCTTGTAAAGAGCAAAGGACTCTCCTCCTTCCCTCACAGCTGACTATCAGCTGTGACCAGGTCCTCTTCTCATTCATTGGGTCTACTAGACCCAACGCAGTCTATACTAGGTTCACTCCAACCTACATCCATGGTCAGTTAGGAAACTGAGGACACTGATGCATTGCCACACTATTGTCTGGAAGTGTGCTTTAACGCCCCAATCCCCTACCTGTGACAGACTTGTGAGCTCTGTTATGGCTGCCCTCAGCAGGTATCTGTGTGCTTCTGAGGATGCACAAACTCATGACCAGTTGGTATATCACCAGACTGCTAAGCTCACCAGGCTCTTAATGCTATTATAGTGAGCCTAGGAATCCTGCCTCACCCCAGGAAGTGCAAGCCGGTGTCAGCCACCCACACCCATCTTTCCTTTCCCAGTTCCGCTACTCACATGCACTATCTGGGACACAGTAACAGCTTTATCCCTCTGTGTAATGGGTGAGAGGCACTTGCATTTTCTGAGGATTAATTATGCAAAATCAGGGTGACTACAGGCTGCTCAACTGGCATGATTAGTGGCAGGTCCCAGAGGATGGATCAAACACGTCTCCTCAGGTTCCTTCCCAGAAATCTGCTACGCACTTCTGGAAGGAACCTGATATAAAAAAGAGGTCACTCCAGACTGCTAGTCATCAGACTGAGAGCATTTTAAAGGAAGTGTCATTCAGCTGGGAAGGGGATGGGGACAGCCTCACTATCTATGTCCATCTTAAAGGCTGTGGCCTCAAGATCCGCCAAACCCTCAAAGAACTCTGGAGGGAAGGGAGAAGAAGGAACTCCGTGCCTTTAGACATACGCCTGTGTGAGAGATGAATGCAATAGAGGCCAGTGTTAGGTTAAAGAGGATAAGCAGCCGGTGCCAGATCACTCAGTAACTAAAGGCAGTCTGATGTGGAGAGAAGCCTGTGTGGGGGCTTCATCCTTAACTGTCACAAATGTACCTCAACCTCCCATGAGTCATAAAATTGTCTGATGTCTATGGCCTGAGATGTGAGCACCAGCACAAGGGGCTCTAGTGGATTTTCTAGAAAAAGCCCTGATGGCCTGTATAAGCATAAGGGCCAGCTCTAGGAGGGAAGTCCCTGGTCATCACTACCCTCGAATGGATGAGATAAGGGATCAATTCCTTGGATAAGACTAGTCAACTGAGTGCTCTAGGTGATCATCCGGAGACAAAGTGGTGCATAAACCTCAACGTGCAACTCCCAAGATATGAACTGATATCCACTAATATCTTTCTTTTTTTGTTTATAAATAATTTTTATTTCATTCTTCAAATTGTTAATTTGTGTCATGAAATACATTAACAACAATGAAAAATGATCACAATAACACTTTCCCAATAAGATTTCCAAGATGGTTGCACACTGAGTAACAGTTTAATTTCAGCTCTCCCATTGTGAAAATAGAAACCCACAAAACAGAGCCAGTGAATTTATTTTTGGTAACTTTTAGATACTGACTAGTACATGCACTGCCTGGTTGCCAGTAAAGAAGAAATTTAGAGAAACTGAAAGAAAATCAACCACAAAGTGAGGAGAAAACACTGTCTGGGAAGAACCCTGCAGCTGTTCAGCGAAAAAAGCAGTTTAAGCTCCAGCTTTGCTGCAAGCCATGACTTCCAGTAATCTAGCAGGCAAAATAAGTCAAATGAGCTCAAAGCTGATTAAAATAAACAAAACTGAAGGAGTACATCAACTCATAACAAAAGGCTGGAAAAACGGAAGAAGGTTTAAACAGATATTCAGATGATCTGATAAAACTGCAAGCATTAGAGGTCAAAATGAAGACAAGACTGGCTGAGTATGAGACTGCTCAAGAAGAGAGGTTTCAAAAAATGGAAAAATTAGAGGACAGAGCACGTAGGGGAAAACCTGAGATTTTCTGCTGGAAGAAACAGACTGTATTAATTTTATGAAAGCACAAATAAGCAACTGGACTGGTATTACACAGCAGGAGTTATTAACTGAAAGGCATATTGTGTGTATATTCCAAGCCTTGTTATGACAAAGCAACCAAGACCTCTAATAGTAAAGATGCAATCCTTTTTTTTTCCAAAGCTTTATTTTACTTTTGTTTCATTATTGTGGTACAACATTTACAAGAAACATTTTACTGAAACTGGTCAGCATACAGAGACAAATAAGGCCAATAAACATTCACATAACCAACCAAAACATTTAAAGCTCACTTTCTTAATATGACAGGAGAGACTACACTATTAAAAGATACATGACATTTTTGACTCAAGTAATTCAAGCTATCGTTACTGGCACAAAATTGAAAAATCAGTAGTTAATAAAGAAAATAATATGAAAACATCACATATACAACTATTTACATATAGTGCTACATTCTTACACTATTATTATTACTATATTAACACTTTGAAGTAACCATAAAGGAATTGAATGAGTTAAATCCTTTGGAGGGAAGGACTAGCCATAGTACTAGTATAGGAGAGTAGGTGTAAAGCCATTTTATATTACTTCAGGATACAGTCTAAGGTTGTACTCCAGAAGTTAAGGTATTTCATGCATTTGCTAATATTTTCTGTAGTTAGTTTATGGGATAGAATATACTTGGATGCCATCTTTGTAAAACTTTCCCTGTTTGTTTTAGAATGGTCCAACCAGTTCTGTGTTATATAAAGCTTAATTAGCATAAAGAGAGCAATCTGGGACTCTCACTTCATTAGTGGGAAGGCAGGTTTGACCCACATGCAATATAGCAAATTCACATGAAAGGGTGGATTTCCCGTAACCCATTTTTTCCAGTATAATCCTAAATGAGTTCCATAAGCTCTGTGCATATTTACAGTACCACAGGATGTGCAGGAGATCAGCTGTCACTGTGGGGCAGAAGGGGCAGAGAGGTGAAGTATTTGGAAAGAAGCTGTTAAGACGCTCCAGGGTATAATATTCATTATTATTTACCATTAATTGTGTATATAGCAATTTCTTGAACGGGGCAAACCTGGTTGTATTATTTATTGCTTGGGAGAAGTGAACCTCTGTCAGTTCTGAGTTTTTGTTTCTCCAATACTGTGCAAATGTAATAGAAGATTGATATCTAATGGTTGAGATAAAGCTGTATGTAATTGATAACATTTTCTTTTTAATGTTTAGACACTTCAGGAGGAATAGGGCAATGTTTATTTCTTCCTGAACCTCATTAGGGAAATTACCCAAAGTAGATACTAACTCTTTCATTTGTCTCAGAATTATTCTATATTTGTTATTAAGTTCAAATTTTATTTTTATGTCCTTTAGAGAGTTATCCTTAATGGCATAGAAATCCCAGACATTTAAGTTTTTAAGTAAAGATGCAATCCTATCAGCAGAAAGAGTTGATTCTGACAAAACTGTGATAGAAGGATAACGTACTAAAAGTGGGAGACAGTAGAGTGTGTGTGGAAAATGATTACTCACTGTACACCAGACAGAAGAAAGGTAAATTTATTCCAGCAATTAGGCAATATTACCAGGCAGGTGTGACATTCAAGCTGCTCTATCCAGCTATCTTCACAATATTTTATTTTCCTAGGGGGTCAACGTCATTTTTTGATGCAGAACATGCTAAGGATGAAATACAAAAGTTTGCCCAACAAAAAGTGAGCCATCAAACGGAGGGGGGGGGGGGTCTTTTTCTTATCCTTCTGATAATAAAGCTCATAGAGAGACTATTCCAGTGAAACTTTTTCTGATGTTCCAAAGAAAAATTCTTGAGAGACAGAGAAAAGCCCAGGAGTTGACTAAAAGAACCAAGAGTACATTAGAAATTAAACAGAGACTTACGTTGGGAGATGGAGATTAACAGGAAGAAAACCAGCAACTCTGAAATTAATGAATAAATGTGGGACTACAAAGCAGTGGTCACAGTTGTGAAACATGTTTAAACAAGAAAAGCTGGAAACATTTGGCTTTTTTTGACCTTGATAAACTTGTAGTGGACTCTAAAACCTATGCCCTACTTCATGTCATTAATGTCTGAAAGAAAATAGGGGAGGGGAAGGTAACAATAAGTACAACAATTTTTGTTATTCACAGTATTTTTATAAAACATGATATATACTCCATGTAACATAGTAAAGCATTTACAGTTATTTTTGTGTGTTATACGGATACTAAAGTAAACAGATGCCCACTTTTTTCCTTCCTTCTTTCTTCTTTTTTAATCTTAAGAAATGTAGGTACTGTAATGTACAAAGAGAAACAAATCTGGACAAAAGCATGTTTAACTCATTACATCCGAGTGATGCCTCCAGGTGCATCTACAGTTAACTCCTATTGACTCCTCCAAATGTCAACTATTTCTTGTTCATATTTGCATCAATAATTCCAAAACCATGCGATGTACAAGGTTTTAAAAGATTTCATCTTTAAAGCTTACAAAATAGCAAACTCAACTGCATTAATATTTGACCTCTGTCTAGTGTAGGTAAATACATATTAACTGTTGTTTTTATGATATTAATTTATATATATATATATATATATATATATATATATATATATATATATATATTTATAATTTTCATACTTTTCTAAATATCTCAAGAGCCAAGTAACACAGTCAGAACTGCTTAGCCTCATATGAAAGCTTTCAGTTAGACGAACAAAATGCCGCTGACAGTATGTATGTCTGTATGTATGCGTGTATGTATGCATGTGTGTGTGTTTGTGTGTGTGTGTATATGTGTGCATGTGTGTGTGTGAGTGTGTGTGTGTGTGTGTGTGTATAACTTGAGTGGATGCACAGATAATGTAAGTTGTTTACAAAATATTACAAATTTAATAGTTACTGTGACTTAGAAAATTCAGTTTAAGACTTAGAACCTAAAAAATATTACCACTATAAAAATAGTTTGTGCTAAAGAGTTTGCCATTTATACTTCTTTCATAATCCCAAAGGTTCCAGAGATATGAACCTTTTTTTGAAATGTGAGGACATAATTTGATTCTTTGAAAAGGCTTAGGCTCTGCACATTTATAGTTACAGTGCAAACTTCCTGAGCTCTACTGGAGTGAATGAGTTAGCATAATAAGCTGTAAGCTTGGGTTACTTAGGTGAGGAACTGGTTGTAAAATTGCACAGATCCTGACCTAAGTAGAACTGATAAGCTTTTTCTCACTTTTGCATAGGGGAATGATTGGATTAAGGGCATTGGCTTGATCTAACAAGTTTTAAGTGGAAGCAAGTAAATAAAATAATACTGAATATAATGAAAAGTTTTCCTTTAGGAAATAAAAGTGTGTAGCTGAAGGCAACAATGTATCTGGTCCTCAATGTTTCTATGAAGACAAGTTGATAAAAAGGGCAATAAAAACAGAATATTGTTTCTTTCAATGACTAGGGGATAATGTTTTCTGAAAGCATTCAAGTTGTTTTCTGTATCTGGGAGAGGAATAAAGATAAGACAAAAACAGACAGCACTTAGTATAAGTGAATCACATTCTGTACCACGTATCTTAGCATTCCTATTAGGAGTGTTAGACGTCATTACTTGAAGATGGACATCGTTTTGAGTGTTTGTATTTAGTTAACAAGTTATGGGGGTGTTCTAGGTGGTGTGATTGTTTTTTTTTTTTTGCTTGAGGGTTTTCATTAAAACAAAAAGTCATGTAAGATGTGACACAGGTTCAAATGAATATGACAAGAAACAACTGTACTACAGATCAACCTGCCAAACACAAGTGTATGCATGTAACACAAAAGCTAAAACTTCTTATCATAATGGCAGTATTTTCCCTATTATCTCTGAATGTGAATGGTCTCACAAATATACACAAAAAGAAAAGGAAGCAAACTATATTAAGAAATACAGAGTGCAAATCGATATGTTACAAGAGCTATATCTGAAAAGAACTGAGCATGTGACTTTGATAAAGAAAGGATTTCAGGAGGGTTATTTAGCTGAATATCTGGGACAAAGGTAAAGGGAATTATTTATATTAATTGCTAGAGGCACTTCAACAGTGATGGGGGGGATAATTGTAGATTTGCAGCAGTAAGGAGCTACTGGCAAGGGAGAAGAATTACACTGGCATGTATTTATATTCCACCTAAAACTGCTACAAAGGAGCTTAATAAAATTCTGGGAAAAATAATCAGCTTTCAGCAGGGAATATTACTTACAGGTGGGGAATAGAATTTGATTTGCAACAGTGAGGTTGCATGAGGGGGGCTATATAACAAAACAGGGTACATTTTTGAAGAAATGTATGAAAATATTTGCTAAGGAAAATGTGAATTCAGAAGTAGGAGCTCGTGGAGAATTTACATATTATTCCCCAAGGCAGAAAACTAGGTTAGGCTAGACAGAAATGAGATCCCACAGGAGCATGTGTATTTAATTCAAATTTTTGATACCCATCCAATAACTACTTCAGATCACGTGCCAACAATAACTAAAATAAAAATTCAGGGCAATGAAATAAAAATGACTCATTGGTGCTTCCCCACAGATAGAAATTTAAGGAAAGGGTAGTAGAAATTATTCAGGTGTTATTATGGAAGACAGAAATTTCTTCATAAAATACAAATAGAGAGTGAAATAAATTGAAAGTGGGGTTTAAAAATAAGGTAGAAATAAAAGAAAAATATATGGTTACAAAGTAACAAGAATTATTTAGAGGGACTGAAAAAGGTTAAAGTATTGCAGAACAGAAGGAATCTCACAAAAAAGGAAGAGGCACAACTGCAGAGTGCTAAAGAGAAAATAAGGGACTACATGGATAATATGCAAGATTTTAGAAAGATTGCTGTTAAGCAACTGTTTTTTGATAACTCCAGAGCATAAAAGCATTTTGCATAACAGCTCAGGCAACAAAAAGTAGAAAGGGGTGGTGCCAAGCTTAGGGAGCCTATAACAAGGAAAATAACCAGAAATCCTGCATGAGAAATATTTGGAAATTTTAGGAAAGTCTGTATAAAGCAGAGAAATGTGGAAATAAAAAAAGTACAAACGGAAATGTTTATGGAATAATTAAATATGTCAAGGTTAGAGACAGATGAGGGTGAATTATTAGTAGGATCAGAGGAGATGAGATAAAATGCTGATGTATAACCTATTTACAGGGGAAGTGTCCAGGAATACATGGTACTACTATGGAAGTTTGAAAGCCAGGAGGGGAGAAAGTGATAATGATCTAGAAGGTTTTGTTTAAAAGGAGAAGCACTGACATCTCAGAAGAAAACAGTGGTGGATGTAATACCCAAAGGTAGTAAAGATCTATCAGATCCAGTTTCATATAGGCCTATTTTGATTCAAAGCATGATTATAAAGTGTCTATTTCTGTAATGGCTAAAAGAATGGCAAAGGGGATGCCAAAATTGATAAATGTGGATCAATGTAGTTTTGTGGAGGGAAGGCAAACATTTGACAACATTAATAGAACACTGATGATCCAGAGGGAATCAGAATGAAAGAAAATACCACTGTTGTTGGTGGGTCTTGATGCAGAGAAAGCATTTGACAGAGTGAGCTGGGATTTTATGAGAAGAGCAATGGGAGCATTTGCATTACCTGATAAAATTATAAGGTTGATTAGGATGATATATGAGGGATTGGAGGAGAAAATTAAAGTGAACAAAGGAATCAGGCAGGAGTATTCTCTTTCTCCTTTGTTATTTGCATTACATTTAGAACCACTAGCAAATGGATTCAGAAATTAAAGGATATAACTGGTATCGTAACCAAGAAAAGTTGGCTTTATTTGCAGATGATATTATATTTTACCTAATAAAACCAGAAAAGAATTTTTCCATGCAGTGGAACATTCTCAGACAGTCTCAAGTCTTTTTGGGATACAAAATTAATGAAGATAAAACAAACTATGTACCCACATACAAACTCGTCAGCAATACCCATATTTATGGGGGCATGATAAAGTATTTAGGAATATGGGTTAAAAGCGATTCTGTTGTGGCAGCTAAGGATACATGGGAAAAGACTAAACAAAAGATAATACAAAAACTGAGAAACTGGAAGATCTTTTTTATGGATATGGACAGCAAGGAACAAGCAGTGATTTTTTTAATTCCTTAAGTTTTATATACAGATCAGGCATACTTTATCAATCAGAACAGAAATTGTGGCTAGCGGCTAATAAAGAGATGAAGTATTTTGTCTGTGAGGGGAAGAGGGCAGGAGTCAAGTGGAATAACTTGATCCTTCCAACAGAAAAGGTGGTTTGGGATTACCTGATTTGAAGGGGTATTTCAGAGCTATACAGTTAAGGATCCTATACAAAGCACAAGCAGAAACCTATAATTCAAAGTGGAAAGGGATAATGATGAAACGGGGTGGGGGTGAAGAAATAAGGAAAGCCTGAGATTCTGGATGCAGATCTTTAAGGAGAATAACAATAATCATATAGGCTATTATATTCTTAAAGTAGCAGAAAGTATTTTAAGAACTAAGCCAATATGAGAATAGAGAAAGAAGATTCTGCTGATAGGGAATAATTGCAATTAGGGGTACACAGAATAGGCAAGAGTGGGCTGTTATTTACCGGAGAAAACCGGAAAAAGAACCAAGGTATTGGGTGCAAATAAATAGAGAGGGAAAAGTAACAGAATGGGACGAGGTTAAAAATACATTTGGACTGTAGGCTAGAGATTGCCTTCTTTATCAAGAATTGATATCAGAGTATAGGCAAAGAGGAAGGAATGGGGGAGCCTAAGTGAAAGACCAGCACTGGCAAAGTTTTTAGTACAATCTACAAGAGAAACTGCTGTTAAAAAGAGATAATTAGAATGGCATATAAAACACTGTATGATATAAGACTCAATCAGAGGAGGTTATAAAGGACTGGGGAAAAAGACTGGATAAGCAATTCACAAAGAAACAATGGGAGGATATGTGTATGGCTCACAAATATACAACAAAGTCTAGAAGATGTTTGGACGTGATTGCATAGGTATTTCTATACCCCAAACAGTCTCCAAAGAATTTTTCTTCAGGTAGACTATAAATGTTGGAGGCATGATGGGGAAGAAAGAGATAATTGGGAAAATATTTTGTGGGAGTGTAATGAGTTGGTGCACTTTAAAAACTCCTTGCAGACTACTCTGTCAGAAATACTGGGTCAACAAATTTGTGTTACTAAGGATATTAATTTTGAGCTGTGATACAGAATTGAAATTGCCTACACATTGTAAGGCCTTGCTAAGTTTAATTCCGGTGTTTGCCAAAATGCAATCACTTAAAAATGGAAATCAGAGTCTAAACCAACTGTACTAGAAGTAGTGAGTATAGTAACAGAGATTTAAGAACTGAAAGTGGGAACTTTATTAAAGAGTTGGAGCAAATTACACAGAAAAAAATGAGAACTGTGGGAACAATACATGCAAAATAATGTGATTTAAGGAAATGCAGGAATTGAATGAGCTATGTAATGGTCAACTGACAATGACTGTATAGAAGATTAAATGTGACACATAATGTTTGCAACAGAAACTTTGTCAATATTTTCTGTTTTCGTTTACATAAATGTATGATTTTCTATGTCACAAGAGATAATTCAATAAAGGTGTTTCTTGTTTAGTAAAAGAAAAAAAAACATGTTCCACTATAGTACACATGCATTACACAAACATGTTCCATCACGACTCTGTTCCTTTATTCTTGTAAATTAGGACTCACTCTTATGCTTGTTCAATTAAAACCAATCTACTTATTTTAGTAATTTTTGTATAAGCACCATTTATTGTTGTGGAAATTACTTCCACCATCTTTTAATGATTCAAAGTCTAGATAATTTATTTCCTTTATAATATCTGGTACTTCATTTACAACTGGCTTAATCTCTGGTTTCCACTTTTGTGCAATCCCTTTTTTGTCTGTTAATACTATTAAAATTAATAAAGCCTTAATAAGTCTTGACTATTCTAAACCTAGACACAAGCTCAATAGCATCATCTCCTTAGTGAAAATGTATCCCCAAAAACCTGTGTCAGGATACTCTGCAGAGAGTCCTTAAATTCAGATAAATTGACACATTCCCAGAAAATGTGTTCACTTCAGGAGAAATCTTCTAAAACTTATTTGGAATATAAAAATAGCTGAGAGTATAAAAATACTTGTGTAAATATTTCTTTACAAATACTCCTAAATCTTCTGGACTTTGTATCATACTCAGGAGCCTTACAAATTTCATCCGGTTGCTCTTTTGTAATTGGTCATTCTCGTCTTAACTCTCATTTTTTAATCTCTTCTCCTTGTTTTTTTATTTTTATTTATTTTTTTACAATTATCTTGCAGCATTTTGATATGCCTTACTAATTATCCCTTTCATAATAGTATATTTTATTATTGACTCCACTAAAAAACCTACCAGAGTCGGTCATTCACATGATACTTTTCCATTTCCCTCTCTCTGTCTATATTCTTCCACCAGTCCATCACATCAAAACCTGTTTGGCTTCTTCCCAATCTACTGCTTTTCTCTTCCAGCTTATTTACCCTTAATAGTGGGTCTCCTTTTTTAGTTTCTTCCTATTACTTCTTGTCACATCTTGTCTGTTTTCTGCACCCTTATTTGTAGGTAGTCCTGCTGGCAACATCTCCTTTCTCCATTCCCTCACTGGTTTAGTTTTTTAATGTTATATGCCGCTTTTATTCTGTTTGGTTATTTTGATTTTTTTTAAGGGCTTGCTTCCAAAATCTAAATCTTTCTGCATCCCTTCTACTTCACCCTTGCTCTGCCATCTTTATTTTCACTTTGATCCCGTCTCCCCAGCTTCAACACTAACTTAGGCTTGAGTGCTTGCTAGTTGACAGTAAGCTACCTTAAACGAAAAGTTTGACAGGGCTAGCTGAACACCAGAATTACCTCAAGGAGATTCAGGCTGGAACTGGCTTCTGCATGCTTGTCCTTGTAGTAAAGCTCTGATATATGTCTGGTTGTGAGAAAGACCCTCCCACTGGTATCTATGTGTGGCCCTTGGCTGGTACTCTCATGGCCACTTGGACACTTGTGATACTTAGACATGTAAAAGAAGGATTTTAACCAACAATACCATGGATCGAGAGCAAATCATGTGACTGGCAAAAAAAAATAGAAAGTGGTGGTTCTGGGACTGAGGATGTTCATATATCCAGTATGTTATGTCATGGTATGCATCGGCCAGTTGTTCGGATATCCACAAATATAAAAATTTGCTGAAACAAATGCCATATTCCAATTTATGGGGAAGTATTGATCAATCTTAAATCCATCAAGGAGGATCCTCCTAGATAGACCAATATATCTCACCACATTTAGTCCATGTCTTCAACATCATCAATGTTTTTTAGGGCAAAGAAACAGGGTAGTTGACAGAATAATCACACAGGGGTAGCCAGGACGACTATGTTTATTATTTTTTATTTTTTGCAACCTATATTTTGTACATTGCAACTCCTAGAAAAAAATGTTTTCCAGAATTTTCTATGTAAGTGAGGACCTGAATGAGTTCTGGTACTCCAGTAATTCTTCTGAAACAAGGAAGAGCATATTTTATAGTTGGGGCAAATTACATTACTGGTAGGCAAAATGACTAGTAGTAAAAAAAAATTAACATAAATGCATATTTATCAGTTGTGAAAAGAAAAAGTTGCCAGTTCAGGACTGTGCCTCAGTGGCAGTCTGGTAGCTTTCATAATAGTTGCAGGTACTACACATACTAATGCTGAGAAAATGGATCTGTACATTGTGATATGAAAGAATCTTCATAGCAGAGAATAAAAAGTTATGATATATTATTTTTATTTATATTTTATTTTGAGTTCATTCACTAGGGTAGAGCTAGCAATAAATTATGTTGTTGTAGTGTTCTGTTTTAGATGGTTGCATAATTTAGACAAATTTCACTAAAATACTTTTCTTAATTACTCCATAACTAGTATGCTGACTTGTAGTATCCTGTCCTACAGTTAATTCAGTGAGATACTGCACACAGTAATTCAGTGAGGCACTGCATACAGTAATGCAGTAAGGTACTGCACATCGTAATTCAGTGAGGTGCTACACACAGTAATGCAGTGAGACAATGAGGCACTACACACAGTAATACAGTGAGGTACTGCAAACAGTAATGCAGTGAGATACTGCATACAGTAATATAATGAGGCACTGCACACAGTAATGTAGTGAGCTACTGCACACAGAAATACAGTGAGGCACTGCACACAGAAATACAGTGAGGCACTGCACACAGTAATGCAGTAAAATAATGCAGTGAAATACTGAACACAGTAATTCATTGAGGTGCTGCATACAGTAAGGCAGTTAGATATACACAGTAATTTAGTATTGTTCCCTATGTGAGGTAGTTATTATATGTTTTTCTTACCCTGGGGTCCACAGGAGACAAGAGAAGCTGCTGACTGCAGTTTAAGGGCACGAGTCTTCAAAAATACAACTTTATTGACATTCTTTTCTGCAGCTGTGGGAAGAAAATATACAAATTTTACTGTCATTAATACAGATTTTTGTGAGTTATGCAGATATCACAATTGGGATACATGTTTCTCATTTAAAAGAACATGATCAGGCTATGTAAACTGCTTCTTCACATCACAAATACTTCACTTAGGCTTTACACACATGTACGTGTATGTGTGTAACTCAGTGAATATAAACAAAGACACACAAACATATTTATAATGTGTATATATATATATATATATATATATATATATATATATATATATATATGATTATGTCAGGAAATCAACTGCAAGTTAAAATGATCACAAAATGAATGAAAAAAAAATGAGCAATTACAACTTAGAGTGACTGCATATAAGAGCAAGCCACAAAGTATACAACTATGGGCTTCCTAAATAAAATAAAAAAGACAACAAACCATCCATCAATGTTTTTGCAGTAGTGCAATCTCCCCTCCACCCTCTTGAGCTTATAACAACAGTAGCCACACAAATAAAAAAACAAAACAAAAAGAAACACCTCATAAGTGGAATCACTATATTAAGTGAAAAGCTGCACTGGTAGTAATTAAATTTACAATACAGACACTAGCCCGAATCTTGCAACTCACATCTACAGCATCTAACACTACCTAACCCACACATATGACTCACGTCTCCTACACAAACATGTAGACTCACTCACTGCACAAAATGTTCAGCCATGATCCATTCACCCTATTCTGCAGTCGAACTTAGCAAAATTCAGTCTATTACTCCACAAGACACTGGTTGCTCAAATGAGGAGTTGAATAAATGCAATGCACAGAGCTGCCCCTCTGTACCACCTTAATAATAGGTGCTAACCCTAACCCTATATCCAGAAGCATAGCTGGTTCAATAAGCACCCTGTGCCAATGCTATGAACCAGCACCCCACCCTTCTCAGCTCAGTTCCTCAAGTGAAGAGCCAAAAAAAAAAAGAAAATGCATTTCACTGTAATAAGCCATAACTGGCTTACTACAGTTAGATCTACACACTAAAAATGGACATTCCTTTTACTGGCACACCAACCATGGGGCCTGATGCATGACATGCCCCTCCCAGCCATCCATACCCTGTTGCTGTGCCCTGTCCCCAACATTCCTTTAACATATTTTATTTAAAAAAAAAAAAGCATTTCTTGTTTTAAACTGTAGCAAACAGCTGCTAAGGTTTATACCTACCTGCACACAGCTCATCACTACTCATGTTTTAGTTAAAAAAAAATATTTTTAAACTGTAGCATAAAAATGTTGCAAAGAGATGCTACAGTTTATAACCTGCCTGCACAGAGCTCTACAGTGTTTTAGTTTAAAAAATATATTTTTTTCTACTTTTAAACTTTAGCTACAATGTAGCAAGCAGTTGCTAAAGTTTAGATCACACCCAGAGAGCTACAGAGCTCAGGTTTGACTGCAACTACAATACAGGCTTTTAAAAGCCACTGTTACATTAAAGAGTGGTCAGGATCGCCTGATTGTGCTCCCAACACTTTCTGCACTGGGTGGTACTCCTCTCGACCCACCCTAACTATACTACTGCCTACACCTTACCTTAAAAAAATTTCCATAACACTGCCACTACATAAGATGCACTGAGACACTAAAACATGTAAAAACACACACTAAAAACACTACTTCTCTCCCCTTACCTAATCCTGACTCTACCTCTAAAATACAAACACTACCACACAAACATATAACACCTATTCTGACCGTAACTATAACTCTCAAGCACACAAACACTCTCATCCCCTCCAAACCACACTCACCTGTCTCAATGAAACACACTCATGACATTTTGACCATTCAGCTATCCATACGTTCGATTAAAGCACCATCCCTAGCACTCGTTGACCAAAAGGACCTTCAATGAAATGCAGGGAAACTCATATACATATACACACACATACACACACACACACACACACACACACACACACACACACACACACACACACACTGTGTGTGCATGCGTGTATGAATGATGTTTTACACATGCACGTCTATCTCTTTGTCTATCTATAGGATTACTACACAAGGTCGATACACAGGTTGACAGAATAGGATTACTACACAAGGTTGATACACAGGTTGACAGAATAGGATTACTACACAAGATCGATACACAGGTTGACAGAATAGGATTACTACACAAGGTCGATACACAGGTTGACAGAATAGGATTACTACACAAGATTGATACAAAGGTTGACAGAAAAGAGCACAATAAAATGTTGGGACCAATATATCAAACATATTGCAGTTTCATAACACAAATAAACTAACATAAAATCCCAGTTCTCATTGTACCAATTCATACAACAGCTAAAAACAACATCAAAATTAATTCCAGAGTCTAACCTTATATCATTTAAAATCTCAAAAAACTGAACACCATTCACACATGGAAAAATATGACAAATCAGTATAAAATGTTGACCTTTTTTCACTAAGCATCACAAACATGAGACTTAAATAATTAGGATACTGTACAGTAAATACAGCAAAGTTTTTTGTTTTAATTTGAAGATCTTCTTCTTCTTCTTTTGGCTTTTCCCGGTTAGGGGTTGCCACAGCGGAGCACCTGTCTGCTCATGATTGGCAGTGGAGTTTTATGGTGTTGAGTTGCCAGCCCGGCACCCAACCTTCCAAAGAAGGCACACACATGCACACACTCACACATAGGGCCAATTTAGAGTGTTCAATCCACCTACAGCATGTCTTTAGGATGTGGGAGGAAACCGGAGCACCCGGAGGAAACCCACACAACCACAGGGAGGACATGCAGACTCCACACAGAAGGCACCCCAACCGAGAATCAAACTGGGGAACCTCTTGCTGTGAGGCGGCAACGCTAATCACTGCACCACCATGGCCGCCCATGTCTTAATTTGAAGATAGTCTTTCAAAAACTGGCTTATCTGTTAAAGTAAAATAAAACAGTAACATACATGAGTAAGTCCACTCAGACTGTCAAAACAATGTAATTTGAAACAAAGTGACATGCTCCAAGGCCTCAGCTCACAGCCCTTTAGTTGCCATAGTAACAGATGAAGTAAGCCCAGTGTGCCTGTTCCTTAACGCCATCGTCTCTTACACTGTCAAGTCACAAGATCATTAATTGAAACACATTTAAACAACTAGTCAATAATACTGAAACTACACAATTGAAAATAGGGTATGAAAGAAAAGGACAGTAAAATACTTGCTTAGAGAGACAAATACATATAAGTAGGAGATATAAGACACCAAGATAATTGATAAGGTAAAGACAATGAGCATATGTGGTACAAACAAGCACATATAGTGGATATAAAAATTTACACACCCCTGTTAAAATGCCAGGTTTTTGTGATATAAAAAATGAGACCACAATAAATCATTTCAAAACTTTTTCCACCTTTAATGTGACCTATGACTTGTACAATTCAATTGAAAAACAAACAAATCTGTTAGGGAAAAAATATAAAAAATAAAAAACATACAACAAGCTGGATGCATAAGTGTGCACACCCTTAAACTAATACTTTGTTGTGTGTGCACACCCTTACACTAAGACTTTGTTGAAGCACCTTTTGATTTAATTACAACATTCAGTCTTCTTGGGTAGGAGTCTATCAGCATGGCACATCTTGACTTGGCAATATTTGCCCACTCTTCCTTGCAAAAGCGCTCTAAATCTGTCAGATTGCGAGGGCATTTCTTGTGCACAACCCTCTTCAGGTCGCCCCATAGATTTTCTATTGGATTTAGGTCAGAGCTCTGGCTTTTCTGTTCCAAAACTTTAATTTCCTTCTAGTGAAGCCATTCTTTTGTTGATTTAGATGTATGCTTGGGGTCATTGTTGAAAGGTGACATTCCTCTTCATCTTCAGCCTTCTAGAAGATGCCTGGAGGTTTTTGGCCAAAACTGACTGGTATTTGGAACTGTTCATAATTCCCTCCACCTTGACTAAAGCCCCAGTTCCAGCTGAAGAAAAGCAACCCCAAAGCATGATACTGCCACCACCATGCTTCACTGTGGGGATGGTGTTCTTTTGGTGATGCAAAGTGTTGTTTTCGCGCCAAAGGTACCTTTTGGAATTGTGGTCAAAAAGCTCAACCTTGGTCTCATCAGACTATAACACATTGTCCCACATGCTTTTGGGATACTTGATTTATTGTTTTGCAAATTTTAGCTGGGCCTGGTTGTTTTCCTGTGTAAGAAAAGGCTTCCGTCTTATATCCCTACACCATAGTCCAGACATATGGAGAATATGGGAGGTTGTTGTCACATGTAGTACACAACCAGTACTTGCCAGAAATTCCTGCAGCTCCTTCAGTGTTGCTGTAGGTCTCTTGGCAGCCTCCCTGACCAGTTTTTGTCTTGTGTTTTCATCAATTTTGGAGGGACGTCCAGTTCTTTGCAACATCACTGTTGTCCCATATTTTCTCCACTTTTTGATCAGTGTCTTCACTGTGTTCCATGGTATATCCAATGCTGTTGAAATTTTTTGTACTCTTCTCCTGACTGATACTTTTCAACAATGAGATCCCTCTGATGCGTTGTAAGCTCTCTGCGAACCATGGCTTTTGCTGTAGCAGGCAATTGAGTAAATGTCAGGAAAATCCTACTAAGACAGCTGAACTTTATTTGGGGTTAATCAGAGTCTCTTTAATTGATGGCAGGTGTGTACCCAAGAAGACTGAATGCTGTAATTAAATCAAAAGGTACTTCAGCAAAGTATTAGTTTAAAGGTGTGCACACACAACAAAGTATTAGTTTAAGGGTGTGCACACTTATGCAACCAGTGTATTTTAAGTTTTTTTATTTTTTTATATTTTTTCCCTAACGGATTAGCTTGTTTTTCAATTGAATTGTACAGGTTATAGGTCACATTATAGGTGGGAAAAGTTTTGAAATTATTTTTTTGTGGTTTCATTTTTTTTATATCACAAAAACTTGGCATTTTTACAGGTATGTGTAAACTTTTTATAGCCACTGTATATTAAAACTGTTTCATTTTACTCACACTTCACAAATAAATACATCTGTGGTGGTTGGTGACTTCAAGGGAACTGCAAGAGACAACTAAATTGGAAGGGCTAAATAGAATCAGGCAAAGCTATATTACAACAGGTCATTGACCGTTACCTGTGGTCAATCACTTTCAGGTAGACTATCTTACTACTCCCACTCATTCTAGCAATTTTATTGACTGTATACAAACATCAAACTGCAATCAGCATGGCAGTCTTAGGTGAAATGGAGGTGTAGAGAAAAGACATCATGAGGTCTTCTTGTGGCAAACTGGTCTCCCTTACACTCCCTAGTACCTCTCCCATCTTTTCCACCCATCATACCTCCCAACCACTTAGGGTAAGAAATCTGAATATATTCTAAAATAATGAGGAGACAAAGGCCCAAAAATGGGGTTCAGATTTTAAATATAGCTGTTATATATGTAGAAAGGTGCTAGTTGTTGTTGTGTATTTCGGCTTTTCCCGGTTAGGGGTCGCCACAGCGGACCTCCGGTCCGCTAATGATTGACAGTAGATTTTTACATGCCGAGTTGCCAGCCCTGATGCACAACCTTCAACAAAGGTACACCCATTCACGCATGTCTCCACACAGAAGACACTCTAGCTGAGAATCGAACAGGACAACGTCTTACTGTGAGGCGACAGGATTTAATAGCATGCATTTTCTGATGGATGTGAAGTTTGAATCTCAATTGTATGTCATTATTTAGTGACTTAATTCCTCATTATATGACAGAAACCACACATTTTATGAGAACCAGACCAAAAATATGAGAAAAAAATCTGAAGATTCAGCGAAAATCTGGACAGTTGAGAAGTATGCCCCCATCCAGATCCCACACCACCCAGATAGATTACTTCCTTCTTATTTTTTACACTTTTTTCTTCACCTTTGAGTTTTCCTTCATCCTTTTAATGCACTCTAACTTGCATTGTGAAAACCTGGGAAGAAATAAGCTCCCAGAAGTCATATGGTTCTCGATTCACTAAAGTGCACCTTAGAGCATTTTTCAAATCTTTTGATCCAATGAAATTCTGAACAAAAATAACGAGTAAACAAAGAAATTCAGTCTTATCTTTTTCTTTCAAAACAAATATGTCATCTCCAAAGCTGACAAAATAGTATTTCCCAACCGAATGAGAGGACAGTTGCTTGCAAGGGTATATAAATCCTAACTGGGAGTAGTGTTTGCCTCCTTACCCCACTAACAATGACAGTCACATTTTGTGTAACCCTCTGGTGCTAGACTGTGATGAATGTTAAAGAAGAAATGGTCACAGGCAGACATTATACCGGTGAGAGTCTGGGGAAGCAAACCAGAGCACCTGGATAAAACCTACATAGAAACAATTGTTTGTGCAGACACCGAACAGAAGGAATCAGAAGCAAAAACTCATCTAGAAGACAGCATACTGAAAGATGACAATGCCACTCACTGCACTACTGTGACAATGAGCAGCTGCTATCACACACATCCTACCCACACTGCTGCAGACAGCGTATTGAAAGATGACAATGCACTACTGTGAAAATGACTAACTGATATCATACACATCCTGCCCACACTGTCGCAGACAGCATACTGAAAGATAACAATGCCACACACTGCACTACTGTGACAATGACCAACTGCTGTCACACACATCCTGCCCACACTGCCACTGACAGTGTACTGAAAGATGACAATGCCACTCACTGCACTGCTGTGACAATGACCGATTGCTGCACACACATTCTGCTCACACTGCTGCAGACAGCGTACTGAAAGATGACAATGCCACTCACTGCTCTACTGTGACAATGACCAACTGTTGTCACACACACCCTGCTCACACTGCTGTAGATAGCCACTTATTGTGTACAATGCTGATGCAGAGGCAGGCAGACACTGAAGCTTGCCGAGGTCCTAACATAAAGCATATATCTCTCAATAACCTAATCCACCCCCCCCCCGACACCAACAAAAAGTCTCACTACCTTGGAATTTGGTTAGATCAACCTCTTAACTTCCAGCAACATGCATAAATAAGCAAATCAAAAATTATTCTCAAAGGATAAAACTTTTGCTATGCTTCCTACTCTTCAGACTTAACTTCCAGTCTGTGCCTTTCTTTGCCAACTGTTTATTTCCACATACCTCAGACTGCAACCTTATATCCCTCCAACATAACCTCCTACCAAATATCAAAATTACAGCTGCACCGCTCAGACCACAGCTTCTGCAACCTCGTACCACAAGTCTGGGAATCCCTTCCATCCTCTCTTAAATAAAACTCTTCCTTTAAAGTATTAAAAAAATGCACTGAAATACTTCTGAGCTCCAGACATGCTGATACAAAATAGTTTAACTATTATTAAAAAATAATAATAATAAAACATAACTAAAATATATTCAAATGGTGCTGCAGCCCTGCAGCCAGTATCTTGAGCTACCCTTGAAATAAAGACATAAATAAATGAATAAATGGCCTTATAATAACAGATATGTGCAACAAATGAGGACTAAAAAATAAATAAAAATATGGAGTATAAATGTTCCCAATCTGGTTAACAATGATAAGTGCTGACAATGTTACATTAAACAATTCATGAAAAGATTGATACTTGCCCCTTTGTAGAAAAGTTTCCCATTTTAACGTGTACCAGTACTTTTTATATTTGAGTATAATGTTTCAAATAGCTTTGAACATCACAAAATATTTCAGTTCCTCAATATTCATCTCATGTACCTCTTTAAAAATTTTAGTCATTGGGCTAGTGTCTGCATTTTGTTTTATACCATACAGCTGTTTCACAATTTACAACCCTATTTTCCTCTTGTTTTTTTCCAACTTAGATACTGCAGTTGGAACATTTAAAGGAATATATCTCCTGCCTGTCTGAAACTCATATTTATTGTCTCCTAATGTGCACCTATTGTCATTAATAATTTTTACTATGGTGGAGTCCAGATACATGCAAACCAAACACTTGTACAAGCCAGGTCAACAGACGCACTGATTTTAAATTCCTGTGTTACGTTCTTAGAATGAAAGAAACCTGAAGAGACTAATCTCACAGACTTGACACTGTATCAGAAAAGGAGAATATTTGGTAAAATAAATCATCTGTGGTCTGACACACTTAGATAGTTATAAATTGATGTATTTAACAATTTGCTCCTTCTTCAACCAGAGGCTCAATAAAAGTTACTTGGAGTAGCATGAACTGGTTCTAGTATCTAAGCCCAATTCTCTAAAAGCTGATGTTCAACAATAACTAATGCCCACACCAAAAATGGGTGAAAATTAAACTGTAAATATTTTTTGCAGTGGACTGAGTCCCCCTGTGCCCCCGATGTGGGGGGGCAAGCCACTACATCACTGAAATGACATATACCAACTGCAGAGCTCTGTAAACAAGAAGAAGAAAGAAATCTCTTAAAGCAAAGGGGACACTGTTGGTACACACACAAAACAGCACCGACAGTGAGCTCCTACTGAAAACAGTCATAAGTATTCTGTTCCCTGAGCTCTTGTGCCTTGGACACCTGATGCACAGGCAGCAGTAACTTAGTGATGTGTACAGAAGTCCCTACTCCTGACAATTATATCCTCTATTCATACCTCTCAACCTCTAGGCGAAAGAAATCTGGACAAAGCCATATAAAACGAGGGAGGGAGCAAGGGCCCAAAAATAGGGACAATGTTTAAATATCGCTCTTACAAACTTAGAAAGTTGATAGAATAACACATATTGCATCAGCATGAATTTTCTGAAAATTATGAAGTCTGAAACTCAAATGTCTGTTACTTTCTGACTTCAGTCTTTGGTGATTTGCCACAAAACCAACATTTTGTGGGGAACAGACCAAAAAAAAAAAAAAAAAAGAGGCAAAAATCTGGACAGGTGAGAGGTATGCCTCTATTTAAGTCAGGAGAGTGTGGCACTAGATACTTTCTCAAAATCTATCTTCTTGAATAAACCATCTAAATGAAGAAATGAAATTCAAGAAATAACATTTTTAAACATAAATCCTATCCTTCCAGACACTACAGTTATGTCTTCAGGCTATGTATATATAAAATGAAAACAAATAAAAAAAAAAAAAACTCACAAGCCATCAGAAGTAAGCAAATGTCCTAACATAATAAATATGATGCAGGAAATCAAAATAGGGGAAGTTACCTCCACAAAGTGACCAGTCACCAGTGGAGTATCCCAGTTTTCTGTATTTGGACCTCCCCTGTATGGCATCTACTTTTCTGAAGTAAAAGCCAATACCAAAGGGCTCTGGATGACTACGTTTGCAGATGACTGCAAGCTAGGAACATTCACTGAATCCCCAAATGACTTAGCCATCCTGCAGGAACATAGGCACTGGAACCATAGATTGAGGGGGAGGGACCGCCCCCACCCCACTTTTACAGCTGCAAGACCTGCTTTTCTTTAAGGAGGACCCAACGGAGGACTCATGCGTGAGTTGCACGCTAACGTAAATTTTAAACACAAAAGTGCGTGGAAAATAAAATATTCCCAATCATATCATTGCTGTAGTCTGCTGCCATGGTAAGGAGAAGTGCTCCGTTTGTTTATATATGCTTTAGGAAGGGTCAGTTTGTTTATATATGCTTTAGGAAGGGTCCATTTGTTCATATATGCTGGTCCGTTTGTTTATATATGCTTTAGGAAGAGTCCATTTGTTTATATATGCTGGTCCATTTGTTTATATATGCTTTAGGAAGGGTCCGTTTGTTTATATATGCTCTAGGAAGGATCTGTTTGTTTATATATTCTTTAGTGTGTGTGTGTCTGTGCGTGTGTGCTTGCTTGTATATATATTTGTGAATGTGTCTATGCCTGTATATGATTATGTGAACGCAGGTATGAAACAGACAGAAAGATAATGCATTTGCACTCAAGCTTAAACACAGAAACGGGATATCATCTGCAGTAATTATCTACACCATTTGGTATGCAGAATATACTGCTCATACCAGGTAGTTAACAACATTCATTCATGTTCCAGTTATTCCAAAGACACTTCTAAGTTCTCAGAATATGTCCACATATTTCAAATCACCATCTGACTTGACAAAATTGCTAACCAGTCACGTGATCTATGCCATTACGAAAATAGATTATAATGGACTCAAATCATTTGACAAATGGTTCCTATTATTTGAAAAAAAAGGATTTAGCAGACACTATACAGTGTTTGCATCCAGTGGTCCCTGGATATTAACTATCTAGCTGTAATTGCAGCATGCACCTTAAATACCTTCTATAGGACATTAATAAGATTCCAGTACATTACTGAGTTGAACCTGAAGAAGAAGGCCATTGGTGATAACCTGAACTTGTCACCATTGTAATCTGATGTCTAATTGTTGCTAAAATAAATTGCATTTGCTTTAGCAGTGACTACTAAAGAGTAGTCTGTATATAAAAAATAAATTAGTTTTACTTGCCGAGTGCCGACTGAACTGGTTCTTTAATTTTGTATAAATGTATGAGAAAATTATCTGTGTTAAATACAAACTGCATATGTTTGTCATGTTCACACACTTTTTTATAAAAGGTAAAAATTACTGAAGAATCATACAGACTCTTTATTTTAAACACATGAATGTAGTCAATATAGTGGTGTAGTTCTATATTTTGTATACAATTAGAAGATTTAAATCTCTAGATGTCATGACAATCCATAAAAATAAAACAAAGCTCATTTTTCCATATTCAAATGTAACTCGGATCTAAGGATGGGTAAAGATTACCCCTCATGCCACTAATGGATAGAGGCAGTTCCTAAATGCTGCATCCCTTACATGGGTCCCTTCAAATTATCTATGGTATGATCAGAGTTATTCTCACTAGGGCTAATATACAATTATCAGCCATGAGATAGGTAAGACCAATCAGAAAATGTTAATTCAAGCACCAAAAGGGAATTGGCTAAGCTTAAAATGTCCTCCAAGTCAACCTATATTGTGGTAGTAAATAGTTATAAAAAATTGCCCTTTTTAGATCACTAAGCATCCCTCTCACCCTCTGCCCCCCCACCCCAGTCTTCAACAGCTTCCAGCACCTATGTGTAGGAAGGTTTGTTCTGAATAAATAACTGGTGCCAAAATCATAGCCTGAAACCAAATGGCAGAAAAATGCATTACTGTATCATTTGGGAAGTCCTCTACCTCACAGAACTACCACATTCACAATATGCCCCTAAACATTGATCCAGTTGTTAGGGATTTGGGAACTTATGTGGACAGTGGCCTAAATTTTAACCAACACGTATCCATTGTTGTAAGAAGGTTCTTCTATATTGCACATCTTATAAACAAGTGACCAGCTGGCACAATAAGGTATTCACCTCTCATGCACAAGGTACAAGGTTTGAGCCTGGCCTCTGGTTAATACCTGTATGGAGTTTGAATGCTCTCACTGTGTCTCTGTGGGGTTCCTCTCAAAGCCATGCAAAATGTTTTCATCTTAAGCTCACCCAAGAATGGAGTTCTGGGCAGCAGTAAAGACTCCAGATAGTGCCCTATTACGGGAAGAGTTGTACAGACCAACCTCTTTGGCATCTACTATGGAACATAGTATCAGGAGAATATATATCACAGACTTTGCACAGTGGCAGGGCTGGCCATATAATGGTGTAAAAATATGGCTCTAGATGATTTGCTGTGGCTTAGTGGTACATCATGTTTCGTTTGTATTGACTAATGTCACCAAATGGACAAGGACTAAGGAATTGTGGTAAGGGAGAGTCTTCAGAAGACAGTGAGGGATGTCATCAAAATTAGTGAAATTAGTGATAGACACATGGCAATCAGACATCAGTGTAAGGACAGGGCCCTGTTCATCTCAGCCTATGTCCCACAGCAGGGCTGGGATAGTGAGGAAAAGTGCATTCAGACAGTATTTACAGGATCTAATAGATAAAGCAGAATTGGTGTTGACAGTGGGTGACCAGAATACAGTAGGAACAGGATATGATGACTGCCTAGGTCCACATGGGTGAGGCAACGGGAATAAAGAAGGAGAGGCCATTCTAGAATTCTATCTGTCAAATAGCTTGATGGTGGCCAACACAAGGTTCTGCAAGAGAGACAGTCACAAGATCACATACAAGAGTGGCAAAAAGAGATGAGGCTGAAGACCTGGAAGTTGAATGGAGAGAAAGCACAATAGTTCAAGGCATTACTCAGAGATCTAGCAACTTAAGAAGAAGAGGAACTAGGTGGAGTTGAAGAAAAATGGCAGTGGCTCAAAACATCATATATGAGGACTACAGAACAGATATGTGGACAAGCCAGGTATGGAATCAAGGTACATAAGGAAAGCTGGTGATGGAATGTAGAAGTCCAGGAAGTTATCAAAAGAAAGAAAGTGGACAGGAAAAAGTGGCAGATAGAAAAGATGGACTAGGCTATGAAGGAATACTGGTGTATTAACAAAGAAGCTAAGACAGGAGTTGCAATAGTAAAGAGAAGGCATCAGAGGCACTCTACCAACTTCCAGAAAGTGACCCAGGTTACAACACAAAAACAAAGATAAAGAAGATAGTCAGACACCCTTCATAAGGGATGACAGCAACAACCTGCTCACCAGTACATAGGACATCAAAAACAGATGGAAGGACTACTTCCAGAAGCTTCTGAATAAAGAACACCCCACAAAAAGTATACCTGCCCCAGACACAGCCTACAATGAAAGAAGAGTAGGAGCCCACTCTAAAAGAAGTAAGAATAGCACCAAGGGAAAGCAGCAGGCTCAAACGAGGTTACAGCAGATATAATAAAGATGCTGGGTGAGATGAGTAGAAATGGCTCCTAAGGGTACTCATAGCAGTATGGAGGAAAAAGGTATATCCCAGGTGGCTGGATAATAAGCATACTAGAGCCTGTGCTCAGGAATAAAGAATACATTCACAACTGTGGTCAGTAGAGAGGTATCAAACTCCTATTACACTGTATGAAATTTCTTGATAAGGTGATTGACAATCAAATATACAGAGTAGTAGAAAGTAAGATGGAGATATTTAGTTCAGATTCAGATCACAACTGACCCAATGTCTGCAGTGAAATAGATAGTTGAAAAGAAGCTAGCGATGAGGAAAGAGCATTCCTAGACTTGGACAAAACATATGACAAGCTCCCAAGAAAGCTGATATGCACAGTCCTGCGGTGGTTCGAAGTCCCATTAATGCTGGTAGAATTAGTGCAGGCTATATACAAGGACCCAATGACTTGAATGTGAACAATGTTTGGTCTCACAAAGGGGCTCCCAGAAGGAGTTGGTGTTCATCCAGTTTTGAGCTCACTGTTGTTTCTTGCATGTGATGATGGACTACATTATCAAACAGGTTGGTGGGGACAGATCAAGAAAGCTGCTATATGCAGACAACATGGAGTTACAGGTAGACTCTAAACAAGAACTTTAGCAATGCATAGGGGAATGGAATGCAAAACTGAAGGCACATGGAATGGAACTTAGTACAGATAAGACAGTTGTAATGACAGCAAATGGGGAGAATCAAAAGAAGCTGAGAACTGATATAGAAGGGCAGATAGTGGAACAGGTTAACAACTTCAAGTATCTAGGAGGGATGGTTGCGGAGAAGTGAAGTCTAAGTTCCCATCTACTCGTCACTCATTAGACCCATTATAGAGTACAACACCCCTTTTGGAGTGTACCTCACAAGACATCTGCAGCAGCTGGAAAGGCCACAGAAGTACCTCACAAAGAGGATTACTGGCCTCAAACAAATGCCCTACACTGACTGTCTCAAAAACCCCAGCTTTACTCCATAGCATATCGTCTACTCCGAGGTGATCTCTGCCTAACATATAAAGCTATGTCAAATCCAGAGCTGTTGGACATGCTACACCTAAAGAAATCCCAGTCCCTCCAAGCTACATGCTCCAGGGACCTAAACCTTGTCACTACAATAAACAGGACATGCTGGAGGGATAGATTCCTGTCCCAGAGACTTCCTATACTCTGGAACAAGCTACCCATCTATGTCAAGCAAAGTTCTTTATTAGCACACTTCAAGAAAAGTCTTGATGAGTGGATGGGAAATAGGAAATACACCCGGGGGATCACTTCTGTCTCTCTGCTGGACAGTGGCACAGGAAAATAACTTTCTTGGGTGGCGTAAACTATGGAACCTTGCTGGCTAGGCTTATGTAGGCCCTTGGGCCGATAGCCTAGTACCTACCTATGCACCTATAAATAAGGATGTCAAGGCTAGAATCTGAGGGGCTGCAGGTAAATGGCACAGAGTGCCAGGGGTAGTGTATGGCAGAAGAATGCTAAAGAAGCTGAGAAGTAAGGTGTATAAAACCATAGTGTGACCCATACTATTGTATGGTACAGAAACTTAGGTAGTAAAGGCAGAGCAGTTGAGAAAGATAGAGATGATGGAGATGAAGTGCCTAAGATGGGTGGTAGGATGCACACTATAGGACAGATGAAGAAATGAGGACATTAGAGCAGAAGCCAAAGTAACCCCAATTGAAGAAAAGGTCAAAGAGAACAGATAA
>NC_056736.1:625639757-625669757 GCF_019279795.1 Protopterus annectens
TACAGTGCCGAGGTGCCAGCTTGACGCCTAACCTTCAGTGAAGGCACGCCCATTCTACGCATGTCTTTCGAATGCCACTCGACCACAGGGAGGACATGCAGACTCCACACAGAAGGCACTCCAGCCAAGAATCAAATGGGAGAACCTATTGCTGTGAGGCAACAACGTTACTGCTGCACCATCGTGGAAATGGTAACAGTTGAAAATAACATGCTTCTTCATATATATATATATATATATATATATATATATATATATATATATATCTGTGCATTTTGAGGGTTCAGTACATTTTTAAAGTGATAGGTGGGTAGTGGAGGCAACAACATTAGGTTTGAGTACAAAATGTAAATCCCTGGCTAAACCCCTGCCCTTTATGATCAGAAAATGAACAACATCTTGGCAAATCAGCTGTCATTTAAAGTCTGTGTGGTCCCTATAACTGAGTGCCTGCAAAAGAACTGCAATCTCCATGAAGGAGAAATGCTATGTGATAGACATTCAGTGACACTGTCATGTGCCAGACATTGACTGTCATGATATAAAACTGTCAGGATCAAGCCACTCATGCCTGCTTATGTAAAAAACTACTGCACTGTTTTTTGTGGACGACCTGAAAGATCTGTTGGTCCAATAAATTTTGAATACTTTAAGGGCCATTTCATAGGTTCATAGGTTGGTACTAGGCTATCAGCCCTAGGGCCTATACAAGCCTAGTCATAACAATTCCCTGGCTATTTCTTCCCACACTATTTACTTCCCTGGACCCCTGTCTAACAGGGCGACTGACGTGATCCCCAGGGTGAATTTCCTTTCTCCCATCCAATCATCAAGGTTCCTTTTGAAGAGGGCCAAAGAGGCACTCTGCTTGACATGTATGGGCAATCTATTTCAGAGTCTGGGGAGTCTCTGGGTTAGGAACCTATCCCTCCAGCATGTTTTGTTTATTGTGATGACAAGGTTTAGATCCCTGGAGCGTGTGGCTCTGAGGGATTGGGATTTCTTTAAGTGTAGCATGTCCAACAGCTCTGGGTTTGACATGGCCTTGTATGTTAAGTAGAGATTGCCTCTGAGTAGACGATATGCGACCGAGTATAGCTGGAGTTCACCCACTAAAATAAATGCAGTATGACTCAAGATAAGGCTCACAAACCCTGCATCATGAAAAATTCCAGCTAGGAGTGTGAAGCTTCTTGTCAATGGAATCTGGGATGGCTGGGGAAGAAAAAAGGTCTGCAGACTATTCTTTGAGCCACCTTTTTCTTATTTTTTTTTTTTAGGAAATAGAGAATTGGAGGAAACACTTCTGCTTAATTCCACAGACTTCTGATGTAGTGCTGAAATTTAATCATGGGGAGTCTTGCATGTTAAACCATCATCATAAGTGCAGACGTGCAGACAATTACTTTATGATTGGTTGACATGTTACTTGGTCGACATACAAAATATCCACCAAAGTATGTTAAACCTTCATTATATCAAACATTAAAAAAATAAATAATAAACAAACAGTACATTGAAAAAGGAAACATTTCCTTTCCTGATGCAGAACATAAAACCTGACCAAATTCAGCTCATACTTGTCTGAAAAGTGGTAGTGTTATGGGAAGTTAAGATGTTCGCCTCCCTGCTCCACCTTAGTAATATCTGTTAACCCTAACCCTGTCTACCAAACATGTGCATCTTAAATTGAAGCCATTCCTGCAACAGTACCACTACAAAAGACAGCTCAGTAACTCACCATGCACCTAACCTTAAACACTCACAACAGCACATACGCTTACTCCATCCCCTTACCCAACCCTTGCACATTCACAAGTGCGCACATCCACACCTACCCCACCCACATATCAGTGTGCATCCCACCTTACCTGTTTCAACACAACAAACATCCAGCAAATGTCTATTCGGCAAACCGGACATTTGACTAAACAACCATGCAATTACGTCTGTTGACCAAAGTAACGGTTGACCAAACATGCAGCACTGTTTTGTAAAGAACAGTAATACATACTTGTTTATAACTGTTTAATTTCAGGAAAGTAACAAGAATCTGGGATGGATTGAATTTTGGTATTGGTTTGTTTTAAGGGGAAACGTGGTAGTTGTTGGGAAATATTAAAGCAATTTTCTTTTTATATGGTCATTACAGATGATATTATAGCCGGGAGGTGTAACTTTGGGAATCATTTAGGCTGGGTTTAAGCCAAGTTTCAGTTACACTGAGAGTAACAGGTTTATGTAAGGTAATCTAGGAATGTAGTTCAGCAATTTTATTTCTTATGCTTACAATATTTATGGCAACAAAGGTTAGATTACTTGGGTTGGGGGTTGACTGTTGGAAGATTAGAGTAGTGTATGGAAGAGAACTATCTTGATGTTCATTGTGACAGGTAGGGCCAGGATTAGGGTGAATGTTTCCTCTTAGAAGGACTTTAGTACATTGGGAAATTACTGATACTTGTTTTATGGAGAGTATTTTTCCACTTAATTTTGTTTTGGTTTGAGTTGAAATGGAGTTTCAGCCTACACTTGGAGTAAAGATGAGGGGCATCACTAAATAGGCTTGGTGTGATGCGTGAACAGTTAGGAAGTACGAATAGATGGTCGTTAAAGAGTTGGAGAAATGTTGAGATTTAATATAGAGTCATGGTAGGATGAGAGATGGCCCTGCAGCAGGAGAAGAATAGAGGATAAGCTAAGGACCAGCATGATTAAGTAACAGGATCTGTATGTTATAGTTCTCAGGTGGTAGGGAAGTAGGGATTAAGAAGAGAAAAGAAGTTGCAGGGGAGAAGGACATTTAGCGGTGGTGGAATCTGAAAGTCGATAGAAGGTATGTGGGAAAGAAATATTTTCTGTGCATGTAGAAATTTACATTATCCTAGTATTTCTCTGGAATGTAAGGAATAAAGGGGCTTAAAAGTCTAGAGTACGAGAATGTAGTTAAAATAGGGAGAAGTGTTTTGGGGGAAAAGTAGAAGATACAATGTTAGAAGAGTTAGGTGCTATTAGGGAGAGGTGTGACTATGAATGAATATAGTGCAAAGAGGTATGGGAGGGAGAAACATAGTTGGGAATGATGTTAAAAGATCAAATAGAAGTTGGGAAATAGGTAAAAAGGAACAGGAGTGTTTGTATGATAGTAGTAAGGTTGTTTGGGAGGGTTAGGGAATAGGAGTCACAAGTGAAATGTGTATGTAGGAAGTATAATAGTAGAGTAAGAGAGGGTGCCTTTAAAAATAACACTTTCATAATTATGAAAATATTATTAGGAACAAATACTATGCCAAAAAATAGTAATACGATAGTATACAACACTATAATATGATATCATTGGCAAAAGTAACAACATAATCATTTAATATCTGCTTATAAAACCAAAACACTATTAATGCTAATTTTATTGTTTATATCAGGATACTGTGTTGCATTTAATCAAATTTTCCATAATTCCTTCCTCTCTAATTGGGACTCCTAATTACTCCCTCTAATGCTATGTGGGAAAAAGAAATATAGTGGGCCTGAAGGAAAATCAGCTACAAAAGGTGACAAAAAACACTGACTGGGAAAAGTACTGTAGTTGTTCAGCAAAAAGTAGTGCAGTCTCCAGACACGACTTCCAGTAACCTCGAGGAAAGTATAAGGCAACTGCACAAAAACCTGACTAAAACAAATGAAACACTGATGGAGTATATCAATTCAAACAATAAAAGGCTAGAAAAAATATAAGAAGCTTTACACAAATATTCAGATAAGGTGATACAACTGCAAAACTCAGAGGTCGAAATGAAGAAAAGGCTGGTCTTTTCCTGAAATGATTTCAAGTTTGCAGAAACTAAAGCACTGATGGGGATTCCGTGCTGGCTGAGAACAGTAAATCTATGTGTTTTGTCTGTGATACAGCTGCTTTCTGTTTTACCTCCTCCATTTTGTTTTCTGTTTTAAGAAATCTGCTTGGCGTAGTGTTTTTGTTCTATGTGGGAGATATAAATTATCTAGGCTGCACATTTCACATGTGTTTTCACTGGTTAATTGTTTCTTGAGTGATACTTAAAAACATATTGAATTTCTGGATCTTTGTCTTTTGTTGAAGATTTTAAGCTTGCAGAAACTAAAGCACTGCTGGGGATTACCTGCTTGTGTTTCCACCCATCCTACCCTTTGTTGATTTGCTTTTTAAACCTGGTGATTCTTAAGCTGCCCACTCCTGCTGTAAATTGAGCTTAATAAGCTCCTCCCCTTCTACACTGCTATTGATGTATTGAATTATTTGCCTTTCCTTGTGCTTGTATTGAAAAAGTGCATTTTGCCTCTCACTGTCTGTTCTATTGATTTACTTGATCTGACTTTATTATCTAAGTAGCTGTTGGATAAAGTAGTGTATTTTTACACTCCACAGGCACTTGTTTTTACATCAAGAGGGCAGTGGCATTTCCATTTAGTGCACTGACAGGAGACCTGGTCTGCTTAGGTTGGTGAAACATTTGAGATTTTTGCATGCAGTTTTATTGGCTGAAGGGCTTATTAATCAGCTTATCTTGTTTTTAGTGCCTTTATAAATTCTGTAAAAACTGAGTGGCTCTTGGCTTATTTATTCAAAGCAAAGTACTTTTATTGAATAATGACACTTTTAGAAGCTGTTTAAAGTACACTGCTGTATCCGAATCTTTAAGTTTGTTTGTGGTAGCATTTCACTCCAGACACTCCTTGCTGTGCTTTTTCAGTGGGAGGACTGGGATTGTTTGGTGGCGGTAGGTGTTTGCCTTGTCTGTTTGAGTTGGGAAACTCACAAAAGGTCACTATGTATTTTTTAACCTCTCTTATATACTGTGACTGTACTTCAGCATTTTTAAAAAACAAACAAAAAATGTACTGTCTGCTGCTGCTTTAAGTAGTTAATTGCACTGTATTACATTGTACCTGTTAGTTGTAAGTAGTTTGTATTGTCTTGTTACACTTGGGCTCCAAACCAGCTACTCTACGTTAAGAAGGTGCTTTTTGTACCCTTGTGGCAGAAGTGTGCTGATCTACTGCATTTAACTGTTTTACTGCTTAATTGTTGCCTTTTTGACTGTTTCTTCTGTCTGTGCCTGCTTCATTATCTGCACTGTAATATTGCTTAGACAGCATAGACTAGATCCAGACTTGCTAAATGTAGCCTACTTTTGATACTCTTGAACTCAAATCACACCATTTTACATTAAGAATGGCTCCCCTGCACCCTTTGTGGCATAACAGTGTGGATATAGCTCTGTCTGAGCTAGGGATTGCTGGAGGAAGGATCATTGTGTGATTTCCTATTGGCAGACTAGATTAAAACTGTTTAACTTCACCTGTATATAAGCCTCACATTTCCACAGGTTTTGACTCAATTAATCGGAGATGCTTTCCATTTGACATCCTTTCCCAGAGGTCTAGAGTATTTCTGCTTGAATCCAAGCCATCCAAAGCTAAGAACAAGAAATTAAGTTTATGTTTACTTTAAGCTTTTTCTGCACTTTTTTAAACTGTTTTATTGCATTAATTGGTGCCTTTTTAACATTTTTTCTGTCTGTGCCTGCTTCATTATATGCACTTGTTTTGCACTGTAATATTGCTTAGATGGCATAGACTAAATCCAGACTTGCCTACTCTAGCCTGCTTTTTATACACTGGAACTCAAATCCAGCCATTTTACATTAAGAAGGGCTCCCCTGCACCCTTGTGGCAGAGGACTGTGGATACAGCCCTGTCTGAGCTGTGGATTGTTGGAGGAAGGATCATTGCATGATTTCCTATTGGCAGACTAGTTTAAAACTGTTTAATTTTGCCTGTATACAAGCCTCGTGTTTGTGGGGTGGTCGAGATGGTGCAGCTGTTACCATTTCTGCCTCATAGCAAGAGGATCTCATTTTCAATTCTCGGCTGGGCTGACTTCTGTGTGAAGTCTGCACGTCCCCCTGCAGTTGCATGAGTTTTCTTGGGGTGTTCTGGTTTCCTCCCACATCCCAAAGACATGTTGCAAGTGGAATGGACACTCTAAATTGGTCCTAGTGAGTGTGTGCCTTTCGCGGAAAGTTGGGCATTGGGCTGGCAACTTGACAGCATAAAACTCCGCTGCCAATCGTTCTGCGGGCCATTTTTCTGCTGTGGTGACCCCTAATGGGAAAAGCCAAAGGGAGGAGAAGAAGAAGATAAGCCTCGGGTTTGCTGGTAGCTGTGCACTGCACAAGGGAGGTTAGTGATGACCTGTATAGTAGCAAACTCCTACAGACTAGTTTTTCCCTAGACATTTGTCAGTTGAATGCTCCCAAGCTTCCCTGCTGTACTGAGCTAAGCTCAGCTGAGCACTGTGGGCAACTCATCTGAGCACTGAGCAGTATCACCATGCTCCTGTAGCCCTAATCCTCAACAGAATAAGCCCTCTTGTTTAGTTAGTTGAATTAGTCCTGGACCAAAAGCTAATTCAACTTGCCCACTAGTGCTTACGGTTTAACCAGCTATAAGAGACAGTCAGTTTCCCAACATTTCACCAGCTAGCCTGACTGACATGGGCATCCTAGGACAATGTAGCTATTGCCTCATGTATACTGACAACCCCTTGCTCCTTAAGCAAACAAACAAGGTATGTGAGAGATGTAACTATACCATGAAGCTGAAATCAATCCTCTCATGTAACAATAAACAAGACATCAAGCAGGATGTCAGCACACATACCTCTTGGCTCACACAAGACAAGGTCAATTCATATAGACCCACCTATGTGGAGGTACTCACTAAGAGCCTACCAAAGGACCAGTGACCTGCCAAGCGCAAACAGATCATACATACTGGAGCATGAACAGAGCCCACTTCACATAGCAATATACATAAAAGTGTCTCAGCAAATAAGTCCGTAAGGCAAATCACCTCAAAACCTAATATCCTAATCATAGTCGATTCCATAGTGAGACACACAGATGTCCCCCTCATCAGGCTGGACAATGAGAAAGTCACAGTTAGCTGCCTGTCAAGTGCCAGGATCCATCAAATCCTGCATGCAATCAAGTCACTCAGAAACAGTTACTGTTATGACACTGTCATAGTACATGTTGGAGTGAATGACTTCAGATGTAGCTCTCTGGACTATATGAAGACAGACATGACTGAACTCTTAGATTATTTGTCCCAGACAGGTACATTCCAAGCACTAAGTAGCACTTTACTTTCACCCAGGATGATGCCACAATACAGACAAAATGATTGATTTCAACAATTGGCTTAGCTTCTGGTGTCAGTCCAAGGGGATCCAATATCTGTCAGCCTGGAAAGACATGGTGGACAGACCACCCTGCTTTTCCACAGATGGTTTTCACCTGTCTCTTCTAGACTTTTGGATACTGGCAAAAATGCTTGCCTCCCACATAGTGCCTTTTTTAGGCAATGCCTAAACAAAAAAACTCCCGATGTAAATAAACCCATTCAAGACAAAGTCAAGGTTATGCTGCTTAATGCTAGGAGCCTCAACAGAAAACTGCACTCCCTGGAAGCACTCCTCAACTTGGACGATGCTGACGTCTCTTCAGTCACTAAGACTTGGTTCAAGGCCACAGAGAGCACCTTGGCCATACAAGGCTACAATGCCTTCCACGTGTACAGACCCCAAAACCAGCATGAAAGAACTAAAGGTGGAGGTGTATCCATCTTCAGTATATCCAAATACACCTTGAGACTGGTTAACAGTACAACTCTCTAGAGCTACTCCAGGTACAATTACATATAGGTAAAATACCCTACAACATCATCGCTAGCTAGAGGTACCCCACCATGAACCAAGAGAAGCACTCTAATTGGACTTAAATTACTCCTTATACAGCCAAACACTGGTCATGGGAGATTTCAACTATCCTTCCATAGACTGGACAACATACACAAGCAGAAACGTGATCCTCCTGAGGTTCCTGGACTTTCAGCTAGTCTGCATCCCTACAAGGGGTTTGAATGTCCTTGACCTGGTACTCACCAACGTGGAAGGTCACTGCACTACCCCCTGTGTGTTGCCCTTCCTGGTGAGATTAGATCATAAATCTGTCTTGTTTGAAGTAAAGACCAGACTAGACACCCCCAAAGGAGCAAAAACTGAAACATTTCTCCAAAGCAAACTTTATCCTACTAAGTGATGGTGTAAAAAGTTTCAAACCCCCTGCTAACACAGCCAGCAATGACTCCTATGCACAGGAGTATATAAATGTCCTGTATAGATATTTAAACAACTGTATAGATTCAGCTGTACCTGTCAGGATCAAAACCAGGTCCTCTCAAAGAAACAGACCACCTTGGTGGACTACAAGTAGAAACAGGTTACTTAACAAAAGGAAAAATATTATCCAAGAAGAAGAGGGCACTTATTCACCAGAGGAATACCCTCTATAGCTTGAACAAGCAAATCAGACATCTTGTAAAGCCCTCTAAAGCCAATTATGAGGCTAAATTAGCATCTCTAGCAAAAGACAATAATAAGGCTTTCTTTAGCTATGCCCAAAATCTAAAAGGGAATGTCCAGGTATGTGCAGAACTGATTGTGGATGGTACTACTCACACTGAACCTGAAGAAATTTCCAAACTGCTGGTGGACAGATTTGGCACAAATTGCACCCCCTGTCTCCACCAGACACACCATAAGCATCCCTGTCACCAGTTCACTACCTAGCATCTCCAAACAGCAGGTCATAACTGCCCTGTCCAAGGCCATAAACACAGCCTCTGTGGGACCAGATAACATCCCAGGCTGCTTACTAAACAATCTAAAACAAGACCTAGTGGAACCACTTGGCACTCTCTTCAACCATAGCCTGAACACTGGCTTTGTTTCATCAGAGTGAAAAACAGCAACAGTAATCCCCTTACACAAAGGGAGTTCATCAACCAACCCTGAGAACTGTAGACCCATAAGCCTAACCAGCCTTACCTGCAAGGCCATGGAAAGATTCATCACGGACCTCATCAACAAGGACATAGGCGACCTCTAAACTCTTGACCTGACCCAGTTTGGCTTTAAGGGCATGTCTTGCTTACTAAACCTGCTGGACTTCTTTGAGAATATCACTAAAGCCCTGGATGAGGGCAAAGCATTACATATCACCTATCTTGACTTAGTCAAGGCCTTCGACACAATTCCCAACTCAGGTGCCATTGAGGAACTCTCCCAGCTGGGGATTAACACATATGTCACTAGACTGGTAGCAAGCTAGCTCACAGACAGAATGCATACTGTCAAAGTTGAGGATTCCACCTCCAGTAAAAGACCAGTTACCAATGATGTATCACAGGGGACCTGTGCTCGGCCCTCTACTATTTGGAATCTGCTTCTCAGATGTCCAGGCAAAACTAGATGGCCTGTGCTTACCAAATTCACAGATGACTACAATCTAGATCCAATTGAGTCCCAAATGATGTTAACATACTACAAATGAGGCTAACTCAGACTAATGATTTGTGCCAAAAGTCAGGGTCTAAAACTAAATGCAAAAAAAAGTGTCATTATCCCCTTTGGCAAAGAAGTGGCCCCTGCAAATTACATTATAGATAGTACCCCCCTAAACTCAAACACAGTGGTGACAGACTTGGGAACACAGGTTGGCAGCAATTTAAACTTAGATCACCATGTCAATGCAGTGGTAAAGAATACTTTCTGCACTGCACATCTCATAAAGAAGGGTACAGCATCTAAGACTAAGGATGTCATAACTTCTCTATACTCGACCCTCATCAGACCACTAATTGAGTACAATGTTCCCTTCTGCATGTACCTCACCAGACACCTGCAATGACTGGAGAGACCACAGAAGTTTCTAACCAAGAAAACATGACCTAAACGGAAAGACTGAAGGCCCTGGCTCTGTACTCTGTATCCTACAGGCTACTGACAGGCAACCTATGCTAGCCTACAAAGTAATCTCTGACTCTGCCCTAATGGAAATGCTACATGTCCACAAATCAAATGGGACAAGAGTCACTTTCTCCAGGGATCTCAGCCTAGCCTGTGACATAAACAGAACATGTTGGACAGACAGATATGTCTCTCAGAGATTGCCACTCCTCTGGAATAAACTCCCACTTCACTTGAAACAGAGCTCCTCAATGACCTTATTTAAGCTCAACCTTGACAACTGGATGGGAGACCATAAATTCACCTCAGGGGTGGGAGCTCTGTCCCTCATGGACAGGGGCCATTGGTGCTAATCACTGATTCACTCTCCTAACAATGACCATCTAACCATGGTCAGCTAGGGAACAAGGGTATTACAAGCCTAGGCTTGTTAAGGCCCTAGGGCCATTAGCCTAGCAACCTCCTATGAGCCTTTGAATCTTATGAACCTATGAATATGAGATTGCACAAGAAGAAATGTTTAAAAAAATAACAGAATTAGAGGACAAAGCATATAGGGAAAACCTGAGATTTTCTGGTGTGCCCAAAAAGCTGGAAGGAACAGACTGTAATTTTATGAAAGCACATATAAGGAACTGGACTGGTATTCCACAACAAGAATTGTTAATTGAAAGGGCACATTGTGTGTATGCTCCAAACCTGACTATGAGAAAGCAACCTAGACTTTTAATAGTAAAGATGCAATCTTACCAGTAGAAGGAGTTGATTCTGACAAAACTGTGGCATAAGAACAAAGTACCAAAAGTGGGAGACAGCAGAGTGTTTGTGGAGAAGGACTACTCATTGTATACCAGGCAGAAGAGGAGTAAATGTATTCCACTATTCAGAGAATGTCGAGAAGCAGGCATGAAATTCAAACTGCTGTACCCAGCTATCTTCAAAGTATTTTTCCATGGAGGAACAAAATAATTTTTTGATGAAGTACATGATAAGGAAGAAATATAAAAAAGTTTGTCTAACAAAAAGTGAGCTGTGAAATAGAATGAGATTCTGCTTCTTGATCTTGTGGTAATAACACAGAGAGACTGTGCCAGTGAAACCTTCTACAGTGTTTCAACAGAAATGCTTGACAGTCAGACAGAAAAAAGCACAAGAGTTAATTAGAAGAATTGAGAGTGCATTGGAAATGAAGCAGAAGCATGGTTTGGGAGATGGAGGTGAGCATGAATAGAACAAGAAAATCTAGAAATACTGGACTTTCTTGGACTTTGTTAAGCTTGTAGGGGACTATAGAGTATATGCCCTACTTAATGTCATTAATGTTTGGAAAATAAAATCAGTAACTTGGAAAATGACAAATGTGAAATTGCAAAGCAATAATTATATTTGCAAAACAGGACAGAACAAGAAAATCTGGAAATATTGGATTTTTGTGGACGTTGTTAAACTTGTAGGGGACTCCAAAGCATATGCCCTACTTCATGTCATTAATGTTCGGAAAAATACTCAGGAGAGAGGAAGAAGAGGGAGAAAGTTAACTGTAAGTAAAACTAATTTTTTTATTAATAGTACTATTTAAATGGTGTATGAGTTTCCTTGCATGTTATAAAGTCAAGTTTTTGCAGTTGTTTTTAAGTATAATTGGGATACTAATGTAAACAGGTGCTCCTATTTTTCTTTTTTTTACTTTCTCCCTTCTTTCTTTCTCCTTGTTTAAATGTAAGAAATGTAGGCACTGCAATATAAAAAAGAGATGTCAAAATACAATAGTGTGCTTTTTCTCATTCTTGCATAGGGGAATGACTGGGTTAATGCCATTAGCTTTATATAGTAGTAAGTTTTGAGAGAAAGCAGGTAGATGAAAAAGAATATTAAATATTATAAGGCTTTTTTCTAGTAAACAGTTTTGTGTCTGGTTCTCATGTCTCTAGTAGACAATCTGATAAAGAGGGATGGCTTGGAGAAAATGTTTTCTGAAAGCATTCAAGTTTTTTTCCCAGCTGAGAGGGCTATAAAGATAAGACAAAACCAGACAGCACTTAACAGAACCACATGTTGTACCATCTTAGCATGGATACTCTTTCTTTTAGGTTACCTTGAGTCTGTGTGTGTGGCTTCAGTTTGGAATATTTGTTCCTATTAGGAGGGTGAAACTTCAATATTTGAAGATGTACATAGTTTTCTGTGTAATTATTAAGTTAGTAGGTTTTAGAAGATATTAGGGGTATATATGTATTTTTGTTTGCAGGTTTTCAATAAAACAAAAAGTTATGTAAGATGTGATATAGGCTGAAATGGAGATGACAAGAAACAACTGTATAAAAGATTAACCTGCTAAGTGCATGCATGTAACACAAAAACTGGAACTAGACATTTAACAAAAACTGTCATACATAAAAGGTGGGAATAATAATCTCGAAATAATATGGTTCATTTATGTCTTTAGATGTTAATGATCTCAAGAATAAATGCAAAAAAGAAAGAGTAGTGAACTATATTAAAAATGTAGAGTGCAAATAGGTATGCTACAGGAGACACACTTGGAAATAAATTAATATGTGAATCTGATAATGAAAGATTTTCAGGATGGTTACTCAGCAGAATACCTGGGGCAAAGGAAGAGGGAGGACTTATATTAATTGCAACAGGAGCCCCAACAGTTATAGAAAAGGATAAAAAGACAATAAAAGTAGATTTCTAGTACTAAGAGGTTAATGGCAAAGGAGGAGAATTACACTTGCATGTAGTTATACTCCACTGAAAACTGCTATAATGGAGCTTAATAAAATTATGGGAGAAATAATCAGCTGTCAGCAAGGAACATTACTTATAGGTGAGGAATGGAATTTGATTTGCAACAGTGAAGATGTGTCTGGGAGGCCAAAAAGGGAAATTGTAACAAAGGAGGGTAGATTTTTAAAGTAATTTATGAAAATATTTGACAAGGGATATGTGAATTAAGTACTAGGAGTTCAGAGTGAATTTACATATTATTCCCCAATATATAAAAAATGGGCTAGGCTAGACAGAATTTACATTTCACAGGAACATGTGCATTTTATTGAAGGTCTTGACATGCACCCAATAATTATTTCAGATTATGCGCCAATAAAAACTAAAATAAAAATTCAGGGTAATGAAATAAAAATGAGACACTGGTGCTTTCCTACCTATCTGTTGAAAAGAGAGGAATTTAAGGAATGGGTAGTGGAAGCTATTAAAAAAGATATACATTTCTTCTGAATATAAAGCCAGGGAATGGGATAAAATTAAAGTGGAATTTAAAAATAGGCTGGAAATAAAGGAAAGAGAGATATGGTTAAGAAGTAACAAGAATTATTTAGAGGGACTGACAAATGTTAAAGTATTGCAAAATAGGAGGAATCTCACAGAACAAGAAGAGGAGCAACTGCAGAATGCTAATTAGAAAATAAGGGATTACCTTGATAATATGCATGAGTTTAGAAATATTGCTGTTAAGCAACTGTTTTTTGATAATAACTCTAGAGCACAAAAACTTTTAGAGCAACTACTTAGGCAAAAGAAAGTAGAAAGGGCTGTCACCAAGCTTAGGGAACCTACAACAAAGAAGATGACAAGGGATCCTGTAGAAGTATTAGAAATATTATAGAAATTCTATCAAAGTCTGTATAAAGCAGAGAAATGTGGAAATTAAGAAAAGGTACAAATGGAAGTATTAATGGAAGAATTAAATATGCCACAGTTAGAGGTAGAGGAGGCTCAATTACTAACAGTTAGGATAGGAGGAGATGAGATAAAAATGATGATGTATAAACAAAAAGGAGAAATACCAACATCCTGGAAGAAAGGGGTGGTAGCTGTAATACATAAACCAGTTAAAGATCCATCAGATCCAGCTTCATACAGGCCCAATTCAATATTAAACCATGATTATAAAGTGTTTATGTCTATAATAGCTAAAAGAATTGCAAAAGTGATACCAAAATTGATAGACACTGATAAATGTGGTTTGGTGAAGGGGAGGCAAACATTTGACAACATTAACAAAACACTGATGATCCAGAGGGAATGTAAGAAAATACCACTGATGTTGATGAGTCTTGATACAGAGAAAGCATCTGACAGTGTAAGTTGGGATTTTATGAGCAGAGCAATGGAAGCATTTGCATTCTATGATAAAATTAAGATTAGGATGATATATGAGGGATTGGAGGTGAAAATTAAAGTGAGTGGGGGTCCTCTCTTACAATTTCTGCTTGAGCAGAGGAATGAGGCAGGGGGGTCCTTTCCTTCCTTTGTTATTTGCGTTATATTTAGAACCATTGGCAAGGAAAATAAGGGACTCAGAAATTCAAGGATATAATTGGTATGGTAGTCAAGAAAAGCTGGCTCTATTTGCACATGACATTATTTTATACCTGGCAAAACTAGCAAGGGACATCACAATGCTGTGGAACATATTGAAACAGTTTCAAACTATTTCAGGATACAAAATTAATGAAGCTAAAACAAATACAACAGCTGTAAATTATGTACCCACATATCAATTGGCTCAGCAATATCCATACTTATGGGTGCATGATAAAATTAAGTACTTAGGAGTATGAATTAAAAATGATTCCGGTGTGGCAGCTAAGGATATGTGGGAAACGACTAAACAAATGATAATACAAAAACTGAGGAAGTGGAATCTCTGTTATATGGATATAGACAGTAATATACAAACAGTTAAAATGCTTTTAGTCCCTTTAGTCTTATACACAGGTCAGGTATATTTTATCAACCAGAATAAATGTTGTGGATAGCAATCAATAAAGAACTGAAGGGTTTTAACTGGGAGGGGAAGACAGCAAGAGTCAAGTGGAATAAACTGATTCCTCCAATAGAACAGGGCAGATTGAGATTACTTGATTTTAAGGGATATTTCAGAGCAGTACAGTTAAGGCCCTTATACACAGCACAAGCAGAAAACTATAATTCAAAGTGGAAAGAGATGATGAAACAGGGGGAAGCTCAAGAAACAAGGAGAGACTGGGATTTAGGATGTAAACCTTCAAGGAGAATAACAATAATCATACAGAATATTATATTCATAAAGTAGCAGAAAGTATTCTAAGAAGCAAGCCAACATGGGAATGGAGAAAGGAGATTCCACCAATAGGGATGATTGCAATTAGGGATACAGGCAATAGGCAAAAGGAGGCTGGAATTTATTGGAGAAAACTGGCAAAAGAACCAAGGTATTGAGAACAAATAACTAGAGAGAGAAAGTTAATAGAATGGGAAGACACCAATAACTTATCTGAACTGCAGTTTAAAGATTGCCCTCCTATGAAGGATGGTTATCAGAGTGTAGACAAAAAGAAAGAATTAGGGGGGTCCTAAACAAAAGACTAGCACTGGTAGACATTTTAGTTAAATATAGAACAGAAGTTGCCATTAAGAAGGGAATAATTAGTAGAGCATATGAAATACTGCATGATAACTATAAGAATCAATCAGATGAGATTCGGAAGGATTGGGAAGAAAGATTGGATAAGCAATTCACAAAGAAACAATGGGGATATATGTATGCCACCCAAATATGCAACAAAATCTAGAAGATTTAGAATCTTTTACTTGGAAGTGTTTACACAGGTATTTTATACCCCAGTTAGACTCCGAAGTATTTTTCCTCCGGTAGACAGCAAATGTTGGAGGTGTGATGGGGAAGAAAGAGGAAATTGGGAACATATTTTCTGGGAGTGTAATGAGTTGGCAGACTTTAAACATTCCCGGCAGACTGCTCTGTTAAAGATGCTGAGTGAGCAAATTGATGTAACTAGGGAAATGATTTTTTGAGCTATGATACAGAATCAGAATTGTCTGGACATAGTAAGGCCTTGCTGAGTCTAATTATGATAACTGCCAAAAAAGCAATTACTAGAAAATGGAAATCAAAGTCCAAACCAACTTTACTAGAAGTAGCAAAACTAGCAACAGAGATAAAACAACTGGAAATGGGATCATTAGAAAAAGGTAGGAGCAAATTACTTAGAAAAAAATGGGAATTGTAGGATTAATACATGCAGAGGAAGCACGAGGTTTAAAAGAAGGCAGGAGTTGAATGAACTATGTAATGGCTGACTGACAATGTTTCTTCTTTAAAAAAATATTACATTCTCTGTATGGTTAAAATAGCATTCCTCTCATCTCTCCTTTTTATGGAATATAAATGCTCATATATTCTCAATCTTTGTGCCTTTTCTGTCTTCTCTGTGTAGAATGCCTCGCAGGACATAACACTGTGCTATATATATATACCATGGTGTTACAATTAAACCTTCCATTCCCACTTATTACGAAGGAATATGTAGTCACCATATCATTACTTCCAGAACAAAATGGAACAGTGTACAAAAGCCCCACATGTTAACATTCCATATCTAACACACCAACATGATTTTTTTATTTTCACCTTTTATATACAATTTAAGTTCTGTACCTATTTTATCAAATACATCAAAACACCCAATAACATAATCCCCATTCCAATTTCTATTAGTAATACTCTAAACAATTTTATTAGTGTTGTTGTAAGACAATACTGTTGCTGAATTTAAATCATCCCTATTCCCTTTTTTATTGTTAAATACATAAGTAGTTCTTGACCTTCCCTTAAAATCTTCACTAATCATATCTTTTTATTAAATCTAATGGAGATCCACAGCCCACAAAGAACCCATTTACATTTTCAACTTCCTGCTGAAATATCATGTCATCCGCAGCGAGAAAGCCGAACAAATTGTGACTTTCACTTCTGCACAAAGGGTGAGAGCTATTAAAATGCAACTAACTGACTGGATAGCCTTTCTAAAAAAATATTTTTTTTTATCAGTATCTTTACTGAAAGTAAATCAAAGTAAATATTTTTTCTCCATCACATTCACAGTTCAAAAAGCCTACTATGGCATTAATATACTTAAACAATTCCTGCAACGTATCCATGGTTTGTTTGTGTCTTTCGGCTTTTCCCGGTTAGGGGTCGCCACAGCAGAACTCCAGTCCGCTAATGATTGGCAGTAGAGTTTTACGTGCTGGCTTGCCGGGCCTAACACACAACCTTCAATGAAGGAATGCCCATTCACACATGTCGCCACACAGAAGACGCTCTAACTGAGAATTGAATGGGCAACGTCTAACTGTGAGGCGACAACGCTACCAACTATCCATGGTACCATTCCATAATACTAATAAATCATCCAAAACCAATAATATGACACAATAAACTTGTAATATCCACTATTAAATGCAAAGTTGGTTTCCCAGTACCACAGCACAATTTTAGCAAAGGTTGGGGCCGCTGCTGCTCCCATTGCTACTCTCCTTCTTCTGTTTATAAAAATCTCCCTCAAAACAAACAAAATTATTCATCAGTACTATCTCCATCAAACTTGCTAAAAACTCTAAATTTCCTCCATTCAAAATTAGTCTCAACATATAATGCTTCAGAAAACCAATCAAGTCCCTGCAATGAGGCATGACTAAAAAATACAGCTTTAACATCAATTGTTACAAAAAACATCCACAATTTCACCTTTGCTAATTCACTCAAACAATACAATGAATCCTTAAGCACATGTTTATCAAAAAAAAAAAAAAGTTAACGTTCTATCCACCATCTTAGCCAATGGTTCTGTTTGAGTACCCCCCTCCCACCAAAGTGACAACTGATCTTAATGGAGGGTAATTTAAATTTTTGTAAACCTTCGGTATACCAAAGATAGAAATTAATCGCTTTTTAACAACTAAATAATTCATAGTGGATACTGTTATTTCATTTTCTATCAAATATCATATCGATATGCTGATGTGTTGCTATACAATTATTTGATAGAACATGGTGGTTGGTAGACTCAGTGATGTACATGGGACACTCTGTAGAGTGCCGATGACTGATGCATGAGGGAGGGAACAAAAAAAAAAAAAAAAAAACAGTAAAGCAACATTAACGGTATAACTGAATTATGCAATACGGCGACATAACATAACATGTGTTTGGTGATATCTTCCCATTGCTGGTAGAACAGGGCCAGCCATCTGCCAGCCTATTAGATTTGTGGGTGGTAAAGGTGGAGACAGGGACTAAGGTGGGGGGTACTTGGTGTTGTGAGAGGGAAAACGGTAGTCACTATTACTCCCTAGTATGCCTTTCGCCTTGAGGGTCCAATTCTCACTTTTTCAGTTTTCTGTTTGTTGCTTTCTCTTAGGTGCAGCTTTTCTACTTTTTTCGCTGTTTGCTCTTCCTTACCTCAGTAGTAAGGATATTGCTTGGTTAGATAATTCTTGCTATAATTTGGAATATTGGGGTGGAACAGTAGCTTGACTGATCACACAGTCTTCCTCTTCTCTTACAGTGCCTCAAATATTTCTTGAGTTCCTTATCTAAAAGAGCATTAAGGAGTATGCAAAAAAAGAGAAACTCCTTCCTTACAAGATTTGGCTACAAGGTAGGAACATTCTGTACTGGAACTAGTTTAGCTCTCTTAGCACACTCCATGGACACTATAGCTGGATGTGCAATGGATTATTGCAAATGAACATACCAAACTCCTCAATTCTAAAAACAACAATCAGGTCTCTTGGAAGCAGGGAGTTGGCTGTCTAGCTCTAAGGATGCAGCTTCAAAGGTATCCCGCAGGGCTTCCAAAACTGAGGGAGAACTAGCGGTTTAGAAGGGTTCTGTCCAAGAAACTTAATGCATCTTACACGGGGTGCTGAAATCTCCTTTCTTGCTGCTTAAAATGTCTCCCCATCAAGGTCATAGTTTTCTCAAATGAAAAGTCCTCTTTGACTTGGAAGACACAAGTGCCCTTGTCCTCTGTATCACAGCCCACACATGAGTACAACTAGGATTGTACTCCTCCAACTCCTCCACCCCCTCTAAAAAAGAGGAATATGGCCTTCTACCCCATGAGAGAGATCTCATTTTATTTATTTACTTATACAATATACTCCAGAGACAAACATTTGGTCTGGTTCTGGCTGCAGGTTCTGAAGGAACAGAAAAAAAACCTCTGAGTTATCTTGAACAAATTCTGTGGTGGGGACTAGGAGGCTGAATTCTGGAAAGGCCTGCGGCGTGACAGGGGCTGTGAAATGGTGGTCATCTGTTGACTTGATGTGGGACACCTCAATGAATGTCATGCCTCTGAGAGTCTATAGACTTACAGTGGCCATCCCTGAGCTGTGCATTAAAAGTGTAGGTGCCCTCTTTGACTATTATTGTAGGGATGCCACCTTCTCTTTCCATAACTTTAACACATTCCCCAAATTAAGCTGTCTGTGGCATTCTTCCGCTCCATATTGAAATGTTAGCACTAAAAATGCTGAGTGCTGACATGCAGAAAAAATAAGACCAAAAATCCAAGAGAAAAGCGAATGTTGAACATCACTCTGCTCCTTTAAACTTCTTTTTTTTGTGGGGGGCAAGCCCCCTGGAGCCCCACCCACACTTATATATATATACCATTTTCAAGATTGCTGCATACCTTGGAGAAAAGGAAATATTCAGGAGAGTAGCCATCCCCATTTAATCTCTATGTTTCGGGAATCACTCTAGCGGGTCCTGATATTTCAAATGGTTACCTCTTCATCAGTTCAGGAGTTCATGCAAGGTATTGAAGATATGGCAGTCTCAGAAGGGGCAACATTTGAAGCCTCAGTAGTAAAAGGTGGCAGAGATCTGAGGGCCAAGAAGGTTAGCAGTCTTCCAATCTTTTGCTTTATGGGCCTGATTCTCACATAAATATATATTTTTATATATGTGTACACACACATATATATATATATATATATATATATATATATATATATATATATATATATATATAGTGAGAGAGAGAGGTATGGGGCATCCACAGGGGCCTGACATTGCTTTTCATCAGTAATACAGGCTTATTTGGTAAGGGCCAAAAGCCACTTTTTGTCCAAGTAAGACTGGAGAGCTAGCTCCCTGCTCTGTATGTTTTTTTTACTAAACCCCACATAAGCAGGGCAGACTCACTGTGGTCAGACCTTGTATATACACTGTACATGTTTTTATGGTATCTGTCTTTAACATGCACACAAATTCTTTTTCCTGGGAAGACCTACCGTTCATCCATAGCTGACTAACTACAACATAACAAATTACCAATAACCTTATGAAGAACAAAAATCATCTCCAGTGGGGTATTTACTGCTCTGGCTGTAAGAATAGCTCAAACATGATACTGGACTGATGAATGCAACTTTAGTTCACTTGAAACACACATCAACTGTAGCAAGAAAGAATGAAAGAAAGCATTGGTTGACACCGCTTTTAAACCAAAAGTCAGCAGATATACCAGAAAACATGAAGTCAGACTATCAAGAAGGTTTCTCATCTCTGGAAGAGTGACCTAAGATATGGACTCCACTTTCAGCAGGGATCCCTATGTTTATTATAGGTGATATAATTGCACCAGAAATGTATATTCTGGAATGGAGTGGATTTAAAATAAAGGTCATTAACAATTAAAATTACTTGGCATTCATCATTTAAAAAATTTGACATCTTTGAAGCAAATGGGTTGATGAAGGGAGAACCCAGCATACAGTTGTCCCAGGACAACAGGTCAGGCATTAGGCTACCATTTAAGTGGGATAGAGGAAATAGGATTTTAAAAGTGAGGGTGATACCTTACACTGAGCTAGGGTATTTATAGACAGTTTTTATAAAGTCTAATATAATGCTATAGGAAGGAATGCCTGTGTAACTGGTTCAAAGGGGACATAAGTGATTGTGCGCTGCTGATCATCATGTGTATGTATGTTCGTCATGGTTCAATGCTATAGGAAGGAATGCGTGTGTAACTGGTTCAAAGGGGACATAAGCGATTGTGCGCTGCTGATCATCATGTGTATGTATGCTTGTTGTGTTGGTGGTTCAGTGCTATAGGAAGGAATGCGTGTGTAACTGGTTCAAAGGGGACATAAGCGATTGTGCGCTGCTGATCATCATGTGTATGTATGTTCGTCATGGTTCAATGCTATAGGAAGGAATGCGTGTGTAACTGGTTCAAAGGGACATAAGTGATTGTGCACTGCTGATCATCATGTGTATTTATGTTCGTCATGGTTCAAGACATTTTTAAAATGTTATTGCACAGTCCTGGATGTATTTTCCCATATGACGTATGTATTAGATTGTCTGACTGGATTGCAAGAATGTTGATTTGTATTATGACAACTTTTTTTCTAAGATGATAGTGAAGATCACAAAGACATGCATCTGGAGCATTTCTTCCCAGACCTCCGCTGAAAAATTGGCTTTGCTCCAAGTCAGACTTTCCCGGTAAACAAATATTAAATAAAAATAAAAAATAAAATGACTATAAAAAAAGATTAGCTGCTATGGCTTTAAAAATACGGTAGCTTTCACATTTACATTTTTACAAATAATCACACATCTAAATAATCTGACAAAACACCATATCTTATATTGCTATAAAGCAATTATATTAATTATATTATTAATGATTCGTATATTATTATTAAACAATCACACTGAAGTGTGAAAAAAATAACAAGTGACTGCTGAAAGGTACCTTTCATTTGATCAACAGCACTACAAATTTTTTTTTTCTTTTTTTTAACAGCACTATTACTGAGTGCTAATTTATCGTAGACAAAAAACTGAAACACCTTTCACCATCAGTGGAGTTTTCATTTTTCTCCACTGCCGTGAAACCTTGGAGGAGGTATATTTAAGTTTGGGTGTGGGGTGTTCCCCACATAGGGGTTGCAGGGGGGGGGCTTATCTCCTTGCAAAAAAATATTTCTGATGTTTGATGAAAGTTGTTTTGCTTGTTGTCAATCATTCAGCCCTTGGTAATATTGCTGTTAATGGATCAACATGTATCCCTGCTGAGTACCACTACAAATAACATTCAAGTCATCTGTGTATCTGTTATAAAGCAAGATGCCAGTAAGGATCCTTGTAACTAAAACACTGTTCAAAATATTCCATAAATAAGCTAGCATAGCTAGGAGCAAGCTCCACTCCCACAAGTGTACCCTGACAATGTGAGGAACTGGGAGGATCTTTCTACTTGTCTCAATGACTTCAGACTGGTCGTCTTAACCCCAAACGTCAAAGTGCTTTGAGAGGATTGTGAAGAAACATCTATCTGCGAGTCTGACTAAGTCCTTTGATCCACTCCAGTTAGCATACCAGGCAAATAGATTGACTGCAGATGCTATATCAGTCACACTACACCTTGCATTAAAACACCTAGAAGGGAGGAACAACTACGTAAGGATACTGTACATTGACTTCAGTTCTGCATTCAACACTGTGATACTGATGTAACTGGTGGATAAGCTCATGAAACTCAGGATAAACAAGCACCTATGTAACTGGACTATTGACTTTCTGATTGGTAGACTCCAGAGGACATGTGCTGGAAACAACACCTCTCAACGCATAGTCCTGAATATTGATGTTCCCCAAGGTTGTGTGCTCAGCTCCTTGCTCCTCACCACCCTCACCCATGACTGCAATGCAAAACATACGTCAAACCATATTATAAAATTCACTGATGATACCACAGTCGTGAGTCTCATCAGTGGTGGGAATGAACTACAGGGATGAGGTGAACACTTTGATTGCCTGGTGTGACAGGAACAATCTGGACCTGAATGTTTATAAGACTTCAGGAGAAAGGCAACAGTTCACCAACCACTCACTATTAAAGGGGAGCTAGTAGAGAAAGTCAAAACAACCAAGTTCCTGGACCTTCACATCTCTGATGACCTCTCCAGAGCTTCTAACACCAACCATATAGTCAAGAAGGCTCACCAGAGGCTTCACCTCCTGAGAAGCTCAAAAAGGCCGGGCTCCCACTGTCAGTTTAGAGGGGAGCTATCAAGACCATCCTCACTAGCAACATCATAGCATGGTTCAGCAATTGTACAGTTGCTGAGAAGAAGAAACTACAGAGGGTGGTGAGGGTGGCTGAGAAAATCTTGGGCACAAACCTTCCTTCTATTCAGGAGCTTTTCTTTACAAGAGCAAGAAAGAGAACATATAAAATACTTGCTGATTCGACCCATCTGGCCCACAAATGCTTCTCACAACTTGCGTCTGGAAGGAGGTACCACAGCTTCTGCTGTAGGACTACCAGATTTAGAAACAGTTTGTATCCTACAGCTGTGAGACTTATTAATATGGGCACCAACCATAATACCTGATACATTGAAGCCTCTTTTTTTCATTAAATCCTGCTGCTCAGAACAATTACCACCAGCATTACTATTATGCAATATGATGGCTATACTGAGTCACGTCTAAGGTTAACAAGTGCAATATGGTAGCTAAACAGCTGCTATTCACTAGTCTTTATTTATTCTCTATCTTAACGGTGTAGGGGTTTGCTTGTAGGTATTTATTTATTATTTATCACTGGATAATGGGTATTGAATGTGTTTATGTAATTTGAACACCTCCTGCATGTCATACATGTTTTCTTCTTTCTTATGTTATTCTTTGATACCGCTGTATCTACGTTACTTGCACTGCATTTCTCTCGTGAGCTGACATTTGTGATATCGTTTAGGCTGCACTTGTGTGGTCCTAAATGACAATAAAGTTTCTTTAAATAAAGTTTCTTTGAAAAAGTAACTGATGATATACAAAGAAAGCCAAATAATACCCCATCTTCTTATCTTGTGCAACCAAAATGTTAATGCATAGAGACAAAAAGAAAGGTTGTTAAACAGTTCTTGGTGCCTCAGATGCATATGAACCTAAAGTCACAGTCCTATTTTGGATGATCATCTTGGGGTGGAAAAGACAAAGGAAAACCTGTTGCCCAGATTCTACTTGCTGAGGGTCCTTACCAGAGCAGAACAACAGCACAGTTTGTGGCCAGAATGTCAGTAGATAATGTCAGAAACCTTCTAGGGTCCACTACTACCAATACTTCAAACAGAAACACCACTGAAGAGGACAGCAATGGACCAGAGAAGGCCTTCAACTAAGTCAAGAAATAGACATACTAGTGTACATTAGTTGTCTTTCACAATGCCACAAGATATTCAGAGGCCATTCTTTTGTGGAAAGTCACTGCTAAGGCTATGCATCAAGGGATCTACTTTATGTCTTAAATAATGGTAGCATGGTGTCACATTTTAAAAGTTAAAACTGTAAGAGCCTCTGTGCAGTACCCATAGACAGACAGCTTTTTAGAAAGGCTTAGTGAATCAGTAAAGGCAATCTTGTGCCATCAATTGACACGGGAAAACTTACAGTCAATTCTCCTAACCTCCGACTTACAAACTCATATCGGCTGCCTATCCACCTGCCCTATCCATTCCTTACTATATATCTAATGACCACCTTCTACTGTTATTAGCTATTCAGTTGCAGCCCTTAGTATTCTATGATTTCTACTCTAATCACTGTTAAAATATCTCTCCATAACCGTATATACTATGTCCATTATTTTGGCTTGACCACATTTACCTCATTTATAACACCTGTACTATCCACTGTACACATGTGATTCTACTTCCTTTTAACATTTTTGTAAATATGTGTATATTTTTTTACCTATATGTTATGTCATGTCAATATACTGTATAATTTAGTTAGATCATTAAGGTTACTTTTCTGCCCCCTCCCCCGCATCAGTCTTCAGAACTCTACCCAGGGCTGGGGCCAGCACGGAACTTAAGGGCATCCTGGAGTTCTGGATGACTATTTCCACAGAAGGGTGTTGTTTTCTTATGAACTTCCCTTTTACTGCTCCCTCCCCTGCATTCACTGACCTTGTCTGAGGGCTACTCCCTTCACTAAACCATGACTACCTTTAGCGAGCATCATTAGCGAATGCCATCTGTGACTGCCAGTGCTTCAGATTCTAGACATGCTAACTGAACCTGTGTCACCTGGGCTGTAGTTAGGTTTTTATCTCTCAAAGCCACTGAGCTGGCCTAATGTTACTTTACTGTTGTTACTATGTATGTAACCCAGAATGAGTCTGCAAATGGTCATATTTAATCAGTGCTCTTCCGCGGCAAGCAAAATTAAAAAAATACACACACACACACACACACACACACACACACACACACACACACACACACACACACACACACACACATGTGCATGCTTATGTACTTATATATATATATATATCTACACATAAAGAAACAATGCTGTCTAAAGTCATTGACCAAGACAGGAAAACTTGGGACCAGTTGTTGCTTTGTGGCCTGTTTGCCACACTGAAGGTACTACAGCTATTATATGGGCATCATCAAATCATGCAACTGCTGGATACAGCAATTGTGATACAGTAAGAAAACACCCACTGTAGCATGGTGGGGCATATCATTAAAGATCTGGAAGCTTAGACCCACATTTTGTAACAACTGTGAAACAGTCAAGGATTTTCAGCCTGAAGAATAAGTGATGGTGATAAACTGAGTAAAGCAGTTTTCTAGTCACTTGGCAGTTATACCACAAAAGAATGGAGCCAGTTAATTACAAGGTCCCAACTGATAAAAGAAAGCAGCAACATAATGTACTAAAACCATGGTGCGCTACAGAAACTATGCTAATTGCATGCAGCCTGAATCAGATGATGCGCAATATGAACCAGGAATAATAACAGGACAGATGTTGTCTAGCCAGCAAAGAAAGGAGGTAGGAATTTATCAGTAATTATACAATGATATCGCATTACTATTCAAAAATGAGCACTTTGATTGGATAGACCAAGCAGCGTACCATTTGTAAATCGAGCATATATGAATAAATAAAAGTCTGGTCGTTAAAAGTACCATTGAGCATTCAGACTTTCTTCTATTCATGTATGCTATGGAGGCATATGTCACAACTGTCCAGATTTTTGAATGTCAGATTTTTGCCTCATATTTTTGGTCTGTTCCTTAGAAAATTTGTGGTTTTCTGACAAATGACTGAGGAGTGACGTCACTAAATAATGACACAAATTTGAGTTTCAGACTTCATATCCATCACATAGTGTATGCTAACACAAATCATGTTATTCTAGCAGCTTTCTAAGTTTATAAGAGCAATATTTATAATTGGTCCCTATTTTGGAGACTTTGTCCCCAATTATTTAAGGCTTTGTCCACATTTCTTAAACTAAGAGTTTGAGAGGTACGTATGGAGGGCAAAGCACATACAAGAAAAATCAGGTATGTCCTACAAAACTAAAGAAATGTATCTGATTTTCGTTGTATTTTTGCCCTGTCTCTCTCATACCACTAAATTGTCCAGATTTTATAGTTACAAAAATGGCAATAGAGCTCATCCTTTTGGTTGCTTATTTTCAACAGCACTAATGTAATGTGCAAGCAGGGGAATGTAAGTCCCATACACATGCGCAGTACATAAGAAAGAGAAGAAACAACACTGAGGAACACTACACCGCCATTATACAAGATATTATTTAAGAAAGGTAAGCAATCTTTTTTAATCAAATAATGCCATTGTATAATAGCAATAACACACTCCTGAGTGTGGGTAATGCTGGATTTACCCACCGTTGTCTTTGTTTGATCAGTTGAGTTTCACCCTCGTGTTCAAACCACACCAAGTGTGGGTAAATCCAGCATTACCTACACCCGGTAGTGGGTTACTGCTTAAAAATAAAAATAACATGTCCTTCCTTGAAAACCATGATACTATAACAGTAAGTTGAACAAAGTAAAACTCCTCCCTTACAGGATTCTGCTACAAGGTATTTTCAGCCCATCTAGTTCAGAACAAAATGTTACTTACACAGTCTTGTTCCTTTAAACAGGCACATATTTACATGCAAGTCCATACTCTTCTCTGGTATTCCATGCAAACAGTTGTTTCACCATTTCACACAAATACCCTGTGACATAAAGGGTCACAGCTCAGTGGTGGATTTAGGCATGGGTACAGGGACTCACACCGCCCCTTTTTAAAACTGATGTACATTGGTGGCAAGGAGGTCAGCAGGTGTACACAAGGTAGACTATAGTGTACACTATGGCCAGCCATGGACTAGCAAAAAATTAAATAAAAAAAAGTCCTCTCTCGTTGGCTCACTTGCTAATGAGCTTCTGGTGTTTAAGGTCACATCATGGTGCTACTCATTTCTGCACTTGTGGGGAGGGGTGATGATTGATCCAGTCTAGTTATTATTGGCTGCAGGCATATTTGGAGGGCTGCTTAATTCCCTTTAAATACAGATGCAGTCAAGTCTCTTTTATTTTTATTTTTCTCAGTGGAGCTGCTGAGCGACCATTTTGTTTTTCAGCTTCTGCTGCCTTTTTAATTCAAGGTTCTTTCTTCTGCAATGAGTTCGGACTGGTCCATTTTAACCTTTTGTGTTGTTGTGTGATATGCAGTAGACGCACAATGGCCTGGATCACTTATTCCTGCTTGAAGTGTTCCTGTTCTTTTATTAGTACCCAGATTACCGAACTCCAACAGATCAGGAATTACTTTTCGGGGGGGGGGGATCTGCAGGAGCCAGAACTCAAGCTGGAAAGATTTGTCAGTTAGTGATTGAATGGTTCATTGCCCAGGGCAAGCTACATTTAAACCTGCTGCTGCTCTAGTCCAAACTCAGAATAAACAGTACACCGGCATTTTCATTGCTGCTTGCAAAATTTAACAGAAAGTGTGTGTGTGTTATTACAGGGATCCCCATTCTCTGTTAGTATAAGAGATAATTTTGTTCAAACCAAACATAATGGGGGGACAAAAGCCAAAAAAATAGGGAAGGATTTTTTAAACATTGCCCTTGTAAACTTAAAAGATTGATAGGATAACAGGATTTGTGTTTAATATGTATTTTCTAAAGGATATAAAGTCTAAAACTGGAATATATGTCATTATTTAGTGACTTCAACCCTTAAGAAGTCAGTTGCCACAAAACCATGACATTCATAAGTTTGCTCCTTCATGGGTTTGTACTAGGCTATTTGAGAGCATTTCTTATCAGTATTGGCATTTACAGTATGCATAGTCTGCGTTTTTATGTGAATGTTTCTGGTGGCTACCTTTTAATTTGTGCATAGAATATATTATTTTTGAACATTTCTGACTATTTTTGTAAGTTTGGTTTCATTAGTGAGTTTTTATGGCTTCTCTGTCAAAGCTAGTGTACTTTTATGTCTTGCATGGGAGTTGTTGTCTTAGATAAACAAGAGTTAGAGAATGCGAGAGGGTGAGAATGGGAGACAATATGAGAGCATGCATATGGATTGTTGATGCTGTGTTTGCTCTAAGGGGGATGGGGGTACTGCAGTCCTAAGTGTGTTCTCCTTTGGATGACATGTCTAGTAGCTGTAGTGGTTTGCCATCAATTCCCTTTTGCAACATTATCAGCTTGCCAATGTTTTGTAACATAGGCAATTTATTCTTCAAGGGCAGTAAGCACTGTATTTGAAGATGAAATATAAAGTTTGCCAACAACAACCTCTTCATTAGTTACAGATCTCTTTAATGTGAAATTATTCAAATGACTTTTAAATCTGCAAAGATTGTACACATGGACTGATACTGGTGGATTATAATAACAGAAGTTTGAGTGGCCTTTTATGTTTGAAATGTTCCGAAATGGGCAGTTTTGTCATTATTTGGTTAATATGTTTTGTTTCAATGCTTGCTGGAAAAATGTTCAAAATTACAAATTTAAAACACACTCTAAAAGGTGGTGCTGTATTATGCAAGGAATATAATTTAATGCAATCAGGAGGATGAATCAAAGAACACATACATGTAAGCATGGTCCTAAAAATGTGTGCAGCTGCCAATGATTTGAAAACAACCCAAAGGTAACATTATCTGCCACTGGCCAGATACATTTTCAATGAATGTTTCAATGAGTGCGAGTTTTCAAGACCAGAAAAATGAACTGTTTATGCTAAATCTGTTTTTATTGTGAGACTTATTGTATTGTTTAGCAAACGGCTATCAATGTTTGTGCAATCAAATTTGGAATACAACTTTTAAATTAAATCCAAATATCTGTAATCATTGGAGATGTAAAGAAAATAGTAAACATACTGAGTTTATGGTAACTGGGGAGAAATAGCCAAGGAATGGGACAATGGAATGGCTTTGAGGGGGGTGCTCTTGAGGGAGCCCAATCCATTACCCTGCCTAGGCCCCCATTTGACCATGATCCAGCTCAGGATACCACAAAAAAGGGTGGGTTATTTTCCAAAAATATTATGAACATATGTTATTTGTTAATGAATATATGAATGACTTGTACCAGAAGGCGTTCATAGAATCATAGGATCACAGGAGGTTACTAGGCTAATGGCCCTGGGGCCCTTAAAGCCTAGCCAAGAGTTTATCCCCAAAAAAGAAACCTCTTTATATGATATGGTATTTGTAAAAAACTATAAGAAAAAACTAGCAACGTTTTTCACTGCCTTACCTTAAACCTCTTGTAAGAGGCCTGTGGGATATAAACAAATGACCCCTTAAGAACATAAAGTGTTTCAGCTATATGGCTTCTGAATCTCCATGACTTTTTGCTTAAGTCTTAATGGATACATTCAGGACAAAGCCAAATCCCACAAGCTGTGGACATGCATGTTTTGGCCTTCATATGACCTTGTCAGCACACCATAAGTGGACCGTTTGGTATGGTACACTTTAGGACCCCTTTTGCTTTATTACAAGAGGTTTAAGGTATCATACAGTCAAAAAATCGAGCTCTGCTAGTTTTTCTTGCAGTTTTATAATTTGTCTGTTTGACCTTTTTACTTTTTGTTTTGGATGTTAATTGAGATATTTTGCAGACACCTTAATAATCACTGATATCAGCTAGGTGTAAAGGCCCTGCTTCTAAAGTGTAGCCAAAGAGCATAATGGTCAACTCCAGATATCTCACAGTCTTTACTATTTGTCACGCCTCACTTTCAATGTATTTCCCAATGAGAACTGTTTAACAACTTGATACTAAGCATCTCTCATCTTGTATCAGAGCTGCTCCAAAGAAGTCAGCTTTATTTGCTTCACTTTCTACATCTTCAATACATACTTTACTGCACTACTGTCTTACTGGATTCAGTGGGTAATAACATCTTCAATCAGCTTTGCATATCAAGCCTGCTGAATGCCTCTTTCAGTCTCTGCATTA